>NC_057803.1:591817737-591818225 GCF_018294505.1 Triticum aestivum | reverse complement strand
CCAAATCGGAGAAATATGTATTCATAGGATACCCAAAGGAGACTGTTGGGTACACCTTCTATCACAAATCCGAAGGCAAGACTTATTCAGAGTTTTTCTAGAGAAGGAGTTTCTCTCGAAAGAAGTGAGTGGGAGGAAAGTAGAACTTGATGAGGTAACTATACCTGCTCCCTTATTGGAAAATAGTTATCACAGAAATTTGTTCCTGTGACTCCTACACCAATTAGTGAGGAAGATAATGATGATGATCATGTAACTTTAGATCAAGTTACTACCAAACCTCGTAGGTCAACCAGAGTGAGATCCGCACCAGAGTTGTACGGTAATCCTATTCTGGAGGTCATGTTACTTGACCATGACGAACCTACGAACTATGAGGAAGCGATGATGAGCCCAGATTCCGCAAAATGGCTTGAGGCCATAAAATCTGAGATGGGATCCATGTATGAGAACAAAGTATGGACTTTGGTTGACTTGCCCAATGATCG
>NC_057803.1:591762967-591816418 GCF_018294505.1 Triticum aestivum | reverse complement strand
GAGGTGACAAAAAGGTTCGTCGTAAAGGGTTACGTCGATGCAAGTTTTGACACTAATCCAGATGACTCTAAGTCTCAATCTGGATACATATTGAAAGTGGGAGCAATTAGCTAGAGTAGCTCCGTGCAGAGCATTGTTGACATAGAAATTTGCAAAATACATACGGATCTGAATGTGGCAGACCCGTTGACTAAACTTCTCTCACAAGCAAAACATGATCACACCTTAGTACTCTTTGGGTGTTAATCGCATAGCGATGTGAACTAGATTACCGAATCTAGTAAACCCTTTGGGTGTTGGTCACATGGCGATGTGAACTATGGGTGTTAATCACATAATGATGTGGACTATTGATGTTGATCACATGGCGATGTGATCTACATTATTGACTCTAGTGCAAATGGGAGACTGAAGGAAATATGCCCTAGAGGAAATAATAAAGTTATTATTTATTTCCTTATATCATGATAAATGTTTATTATTCATGCTAGAATTGTATTAACCGGAAACATAATACATGTGTGAATACATAGACAAACATAGTGTCACTAGTATGCCTCTACTTGACTAGTTCGTTGATCAAAGAGGGTTATGTTTCCTAGCCATAGACATGAGTTGTCATTTGATTAACGGGATCACATCATTAGGAGAATGATGTGATTGACTTGACCTATTCCGTTAGCTTAGCACACGATCGTTGAGTATTCTGCTATTGCTTTCTTCATGACTTATACATGTTCCTATCCCTATGAGATTATGCAACTCCCGTTTACCGGAGGAACACTTTGTGTGCTACCAAACATCACAACGTAACTGGGTGATTATAAAGGTGCTCTACAGGTGTCTCCAAAGGTACTTGTTGGGTTGGCGTATTTCGAGATTAGGATTTGTCACTCCGATTGTCGGAGAGATATCTCTGGGCCCTCTCGGTAATGCACATCACTATAAGCCTTGCAGGCAATGTGACTAATGAGTTAGTTACGAGATGATGCATTACATAACGAGTAAAGAGACTTGCCGGTAACGATATTGAACTAGGTATTGAGATACCGACGATCAAATCTCGGGCAAGTAACATACCGATGACAAAGGGAACAACGTATGTTGTTCTGCGGTCTCACTGATAAAGATCTTCGTAGAATATGTGGGAACCAATATGAGCATCCAGGTTCCGCTATTGGTTATTGACCGGAGACGTGTCTTGGTCATGTCTACATAGTTCTCGAACCCGTAGGGTCCGCACGCTCAAAGTTTCGATGATGGTTATATTATGAGTTTATGTGATTTGATGTACCGAAGGTAGTTCAGAGTCCTGGATGAGATCAGGGACATGACGAGGAGTCTCGAAATGGTCGACACGTAAAGATCGATATATTGGACGACTATATTCGGACATTGGAAAGGTTCCGAGTGATTCGGGTATTTTTCGAAGTACCGGAGAGTTACGGGAATTCGTATTGGGCCTCAATGGGCCATATGGGAAAGTAGAAAAAGACCCCAAAGGGTGGCCGCACCCCTCCCCATGGGCTGGTCCGAATTGGACTAGGGAGGGGGGCGCCCCCTTCCTTCTTTCTCCTTCTCCCTTCCCTTCTCCTACTCCAACAAGGAAAGGAGGAGTAGGACTCCCCCCTTGGGCGCGCCTCCTCCCCTTGGCCGGCCCCCTCCTCCTTGCTCCTTTATATACGGGGCAGGGGAGCACCCCAAAGACACAACAATTGATCATTGATCTCTTAGCCGTGTGCGGTGCCCCCCTCCACCATAATCCACCTCGATAATATTGTAGCGGTGCTTAGGCGAAGCCCTGCGTCGGTAGAACATCATCATCATCACCACGCCGTCGTTCTGACGAAACTCTCCCTCAACACTCGGCTGGATCAGAGTTCGAGGGACGTCATCGGGCTGAACGTGTGCTGAACTCGGAGGTGCTGTACGTTCGGTACTTGATCGGTCGGATCGTGAAGACGTACGACTACATCAACCGTGTTGTGCTAACGCTTCCGCTTTCGGTCTATGAGGGTACGTAGACAACACTCTCCCCTCTCGTTGCTATGCATCACCATGATCTTGCGTGTGCATAGGAATTTTTTTGAAATTACTACATTCCCCAACAGACAGTGAGAAGAGCTTGCACGCCGGTGTTGGAGAAGAATGGGTAGAGGTCACCGTGGCTATTGCACCTCATGATGGTCTTGCGGGTGGCTAGGTCCTTCATGGAAAAAACCAAACGGATCAAATTCTATACTGCAAGAATTATCAATGGTAAAATGACGAACGGAAATAAGGTTTTTGATGATAGTGGGTGATACTAGAACGTCGTTAAGAGAGAAGGAGGAAAATTTAGTAGAGCCAACAACACTAACGGGTAAGAGAGACCCATCTCCAACAACAATACCAGAAGATTGACGCAAAGATGGGGAAGAAAGCTTGGATAGAGCGTGCGCCATCCCAGTCACGTGAGAGGAGGCTCCGGTGTCGAGGAACCACTCCTGGCCTCCGCCGCCGGTGTTGTGTTGCATGGACAGGTTCTAGAGGGCCGCGTAGAGCTGGTTATATATATTGCTCCCATGAGGGCTCCCCGGTCGGCGGTGCAATGGCCACGGGATAGGCCTGGTGTGGCGGCGGTGGGCGCGGGCCGAGGATGCCCACAATGTTCGGCGCGGCCCATGCAGGACGAGGTGGAGTCGGGCCCGGGAGCATGGTGTCGTATGGGGTGAAGAAACCAGAGAGCGGCGGGCTTGGGGTCGGTGGAGTAGCACCGCGCCCGGTCGAGGGGCCAGCGGAGGAGGATCCACGGCCACGTCCATGGCCGCGGGATCCAGGGTCACCGTTGGGGGAGGCAGTGCTCCCTTTGCCCTTGTCGTTGGAGCCCCGGTCGGCGGAGGAGGCCGAAGGAGCGCGGTCGTTGGAGGAGGGTGCGCCGCCGGCGATGGTGAGGGTGGTGGCGGTGGCCTCGGGTCGTCCGTCAAGGCGAGCGCGCTCGTCAGCGGGGATTTCCTCCATGAGGAGGCGCGAGCGCGCCTGCACGAACGAGGGGAACGGCGTCTGCATCGGAAGGAGCGTCGCCATGATCTGGAATTTGCGGGAGAGCCCGCGGATGAGCTGGAGGGTGAGGGCGCGATCGGTGATGTGGTCGCCGACGTCACCGAGCTCGTTGGCGAGGGACTTGAGAAGCCGACAGTACTCGGCGATGGACAGGTCCCCCTAGACCAAGTTGCGGAATTCCGCGCCGAGGATGATGGCGTGCCCCGCTTGATTGTCACGGAAGAGCAGGTATAGCTGGGACCAGATGTCGAACGCGGTGCTCTCCGGGGAGGCGATAACGTCCAGCAGCTCGTCGGCAATGACCCCGTGAAACCACAGGACGACCATGAGGTCATCGTTGCGCCAGACCGCGCTCTGGTGGAGCGGCGCGGCGTAGGCATCGAGATGGGTGTGCACGTTGTATTTGCAACATGTACAGTAAAAAAGTTTGCGCCGCTTGGTGTAGTTACCGGACTCCAATTCCAGCGGCGTGTGGAAGTGATGCGTGATGGACGCCTGGAGGGCGGCGGAGGAAGACGAGCCAACGTCCGGCGCGGCCAGGTGCGGGAGCACGGCGGGGCGCAGGACAGGATCGCTCCCGGCGGTGCGAAGAGGAGTCACGGCAAGGGCAGGCGCGGCGAGGTGGAGCCCGGGAGCCGCGGTGGAGGAGGAAGAAGGGGCCGCCTCGGGAACCGGCTCCTTGCCGCGGACGACGTCGGGCACGAGACGGGGAGCGGGTGCCGCGACGGGGGCAACACGGGCCGCGGCGGGTGCCGTGGGGGGCATCGGCGCGAGAGTGCGGACGGAAGGGGCATCGAAGAGGCGCCGGGCAGAGGGAGGGATGTAGAGGGATTCGAGATCGGCAGAGCGGGAGCGGCGGAGGAGCCGATCCATGGTGGAAGCAGAAGCGGAAAAGGTGGATCGAAGAAGTCTGATACCAAGCTAAGTTGTATTACTCTCGCACACTGATTACATTGGCCACGACGGGCTTATATAGGAGGAGTACATGGAGAGAGGGAGAAAGTGTACAACGGCAGCCCTGCCATGCAGGGCGTGCGGGCGCACGTAGGCGCATGAAGAGCGTGGGCAGTTGGCCTAGCTAGAGACTCGGCGAGGTGGGTTAGCCACCTAGGAGCTGCTGTAGACGTGTCGTCGAACAGTCATGACGATACATGATCCGGGGCAACGGGTCCTGGCCCGTGTCGCTCGCACGACGAGCAGGCTGTACACTGGCGTCCTGACCATCGACGCGCCCAAGTGCCTGCTGTCCAAGCAAGACGATGAAACGTGGAGGTGGCACGCCCGTATGGGGCACCTTCACTTTCGTGCTCTGCGTGCTATGTCTGCGATGGAGATGGTACGCGGAATGCCGCTTCTCGATCACGTCAAGGAGTGCTGTGATGGGTGCGCACTGGGGAAGCAACACCGAGCTCCCTTTCCGCAAGCTGCTGCATACCGAGCCGAACGCAACCTGGAGCTGGTTCACACCGATTTGTGCGGCCCCATCTTGCCAACCACGCCAGGAGGTAACAGATACTTCTTGTTAATTGTTGATGACTGCACAAGGTACACGTGGTTGGAAGTGATTAAGACTAAAGATGAAGCCTTTGAGCGTTTCAAGAAGGTGCAGAAACTGGCTGAAGCAGAGAGGAATTGCAAGCTGCAGGCATTCAGATCAGACAGGGTTAGTGAGTTCAACTCCACAGAGTTCAAGCAATATTGTGAAGAGCATGGAGTCAAGCACTTCACCACAGCGCCATATTCTCCCCAACAGAATGGTGTGATGGAGCGGCGAATTCAGACTGTGGTCGAGATGGAGCGCTGTTTACTGAAGAGCATGAAGGTTCCATCCTACCTCTGGGCAGAGGCCGTGAGAACAGCAGTGTACATACTCAATCGAGCTCCGACAAGAAGCCTGAATGGTGTGACGCCCTATGAGGCCTGGCATGGCCGCAGGCCAAGCGTGCAACACCTACGCACGTTCGGCTGCACAGTGCATGTCGAGAAGCAAGGTCCAGGGGTAAGCAAGCTCTCGGACAGATCGGCCCCGAAGATTTTTGTTGGGTATGAGGAGGGCTCCAAAGCTTACCGTGTGTATGATACAGCCACTAAGAAAGTGCAGGTGACCCGGGATGTAATATTTGAGGAGAGCAGGCCATGGAATTGGAGCACCCTGGGCACGAGCACAGTCAATGCGGCGCCGGCAACATTTACTGTGGTCTACACCATGGACAACAGTGTCCAGGAGATCGACAGTGGCTCGACCACCATGCCGGTCACCCCTCGAAGCGCGGCGACACCCTCTACACCAGCCTTGGGGACGCCGCAGTCACCCGCGGTCGCCACACCAGTGGCGGACGCGCTTGAGTCGTCGCGGTCTGAACCGGTGACACCCACGGACCCGCCCAGGGCTCGCTGGCCACGCCTCCGTCTCACGACGACGGGTGCGATGTGCCAACTGGCCAGCCGGTTCGCTACCGTCGCTTCTCGAGTGTACTGGAGGACACTGAAGATGAGGCAGTGCGCGAGCAGTTCGAGCGCTGTCTTCTGGTGCGCTGCCTGTTCAGTGCCGAGGAGCCGCGTGACGTGGACGAAGCACTCGGGAGCAAGGCATGGAAGGGCGCCATGGATGATGAAATGAAATCCATCGTCGACAACGAGACCTGGGAGCTTGCCACTCTTCCTGCGGGCCGCAAAGCAATTGGGCTGAAGTGGGTGTATAAGGTCAAGAGGGATCCGGCGGGCAACATCGTCAAACACAAAGCCCGCCTTGTTGCGAAGGGGTATGTGCAGCGTCAAGGGGTCGATTTTGAGGAAGTTTTCGCTCCCGTGGCGCGCATGGAGACTGTCCGGCTGCTGCTTGCTCTCGCCGCGCACTCGGGCTGGGAGGTACATCATATAGATGTGAAGTCGGCGTTTCTCAACGGCGATCTCAGCGAGGAGGTCTACGTCGCTCAACCACCAAGATATGAGGTTGCTGGACAGGAGGGAAGCGTACTGCGGCTGCGCAAGGCATTGTACGGATTGCACCAGGCTCCGCGCGCGTGGTATGCCAAGCTGGACGAGACTCTTACATCTTTCAGATTCACGCGGAGTCCCCTGGAGCACGCCGTCTATCGATGTGGTGACGCTCAGTCCTACCTGCTGGTGGGGGTCTATGTGGACGATTTGATCATCACAGGAACCAATGCAGCGGACATACTTTCCTTCAAGGATCAGATGCAGCAACTTTTCAGAATGAGTGACCTCGGCCAGTTGAGCTACTACTTGGGCGTTGAGGTAACACAGAACACCAGCGGGATTACACTTAGCCAGAAGAGCTATGCCAGCAAGATTCTGGAGATGTCAAACCTGAGCAACTGTAATCCATGCCACACTTCCATGGAAGGCCGCCTCAAACTCGAGAAGGAAGATGGCGGAGAACCATTCGACGCTACCTTGTATCGCAAGGTGATCGGTAGCCTGCGCTACCTTGTCAACACGCGGCCTGACATTGCTCACGCGGTTGGCATAGTTAGCTGGTTCATGGAGAAACCCAGTACACACCACTGGGCGGCGGTCAAGCAAATACTAAGGTACATCAAAGGCACCATTCACTATGGGTGCAGCTATGAGAGAGGACAGGGAGCTGCTACGTTGTTTGGGTTCAGTGATAGTGACCACGCCGGCGACACCGGTGACCGCAAGAGCACCTTTGGACATGTCTTCTTCCTTGGTAAGAACTTGATCACCTGGAGCTCTCAAAAACAGAAAATTGTTGCTCTTTCTTCATGTGAGGCAGAGTATGTGGCCATATCTGCTGCAACCTGTCAAGGATTGTGGTTGAGCCGACTGCTGGAAGACATGACTGGAGTGTCGCCGGCAAGGTTCAAGCTGCTAGTGGACAACAAATCAGCCATAGCCTTGAGCAGGAACCCAGTTCACCATGATCGAAGCAAATATATATATGTCAAGTTCCACTTCGTCAGAGACTGTATGGGGAAGGAGCAGATGGAGATCGATCATATGGGGACACAGGATCAACTGGCCGACCCACTGACCAAGGCACTCGGGCGCGTCCGCTTCATTGAGATGCGACAGAGGCTTGGGGTGATCGGCGTCATGCAGTGAGATTAAGGGGGTGAAATGTTAGGCCTAGTTTATCTCATGCATGCAACGTGTGAGCTTTTCTTTCTGTTTAAAATAATGTGTATGCATGGGTTGGGATGTGACCCGGGCATGCACGTACGTAGTGGGGAGTCGTGGCTAGCACGCATCTCTTCTTAGCGTTCTCTTCTCCCGGTCGTTGGCTTTTGCTTGTGATCCAGTCGTTGGATGGAGCGACAGTCACGGATCAGAGCAGCCCGGCCGGGAGGTAATTAGCTTCGGCTTTGTAATTGCTAAAAGCAAGGAATAACAGAACAGAGAAAGCTGCGCAGTTGAGGCAGCACAAAACAACTCTCTCGTCGACTCGTTGTCGTTCGTCTTCCTCACGCTAGTTCCCCTCTCTGTTGATCGTTCGACAACTACACTCAGCTCTATTTATTATGCATCAATGGCCATCAATGATAATTATTAATATATTCAGTAAATATTATGATGTGTAACGCCAACCATTGGAGGGATTTAACGCTTCCAATTATGCATTGTGTATATTCAAATTACTGCACATGTGATGTTTCCTGTTAATAGTCACATAATTAGTTGGTTATCCCTTGTGTATGTGCGTTGTTATTTTTTTCACACATCTTATATCAACTTGATCTGATGCTTATCTTCTGCAATAGCCATGTCAAGTACACAATGTTTTCTTTTCACAATTAATGTGTATATACTGCAATGTTGATCCAACTTATCAGCCCTCGTTTTCCTGTCGTAGAAATATTTCGGTGAGAATCTGGGTCCATTTAGCATGCAAGAGCTTGCTAAATATCCCTTAAGTTGTCAAGCATATCAGGTATAGCCGCGGCCAATGTTGGAGGATGGGTTGTGGGATGGAAGGGGGAAGATGAAGAGGAGGAAGACATCGACGAGCACATAATTTTACCATCGAAAAAAAAACAGGTGTGTAGTTGCTCTCACGATATGTACTATTTTTTTTTGATAAAAGGCGATATTTATTCAAAGGACTTCACTCATGTGACCTAATCGTTAGTTTAATTCATTTTCCTTTGTTTCGCCCATATCAACAAACGTGCAATTAACTAGCAGCAATATCCGAAACAGCTAGAGTATGATGCGGCTCGACCTCATCCGAGCAGGTAGGATGAATCCCTTACTCTCTTTCTACTCTGTCATGTAGGCATTCTATAAAAATATCAGGACTTTGCAAAATCTGCATTTAGACTACCATTAATTTGTCCCACCGACAAATGTGCGTATGCTGCCTTTTTAATTGTCGTAAAACCTTTATTTAACATATACTAAAAAATAATTATTTTCCGAGTAGAAGAAAGCAAAGCCAACAATGGTCGTTAGAAATTATTAGTACTCTACAAAATCTGTAACACATAATATTAATTGGGAAGTCAAATCTTGGTTGCAAAAATTAGATCTGTGCTATAAATGCAGGCAATACAAAAGGTAGGAAGACCATACGAATGTTCCTTTTTTGTCCTCATAATGGGACAATTTAACTAAGTTGCTCTCTGCAGGTTGTTTGAAGAGAAAATAAAATGGTCAGAGTGCAACCTACCAAATAATAAATTAAACTTTTCAGTTCCATGCTAATAGGAAATCGTTCAAAAGTGCAGTAGTTTAGATCAACCTGCATTTTGCTCAAACCATCTAAGTGAATTTCTCATAGTATTACATGCATATCTTCCGGTTTATTCCATTGCCGTGGAGCTTCTTGGATTCCACTGAATTTGTAGGGGAAGAAAAGGAGGATGCATGAGCTTCAGATCTGATTCAATTCAGTCAGAAGATGGAGACTTGAAGGAGGAATGAGTGGAGAATGGGAAGGTGGATAGAACATGGTGTTGGAAATATGCCCTAGAGGCAATAATAAAAGGATTATTATTATATTTCCTTGTTCATGATAATTGTCTTTTATTCATGCTATAATTGTGTTATCCGGAAATCGTAATACATGTGTGAATACATAGACACCAACATGTCCCTAGTAAGCCTCTAGTTGACTAGCTCGTTGATCAACAGATAGTCATGGTTTCCTGACTATGGACATTGGATGTCATTGATAATGAGATCACATCATTAGGAGAATGATGTGATGGACAAGACCCAATCCTAAGCATAGCACAAGATCGTATAGTTCGTTTGCTAGAGCTTTTCCAATGTCAAGTATCTTTTCCTTAGACCATGAGATTGTGTAACTCCCGGATACCATAGGAGTGCTTTGGGTGTACCAAACGTCACAACGTAACTGGGTGACTATAAAGGTATACTACGGGTATCTCCGAAAGTGTCTGTTGGGTTGACACGGATCAAGACTGGGATTTGTCACTCCGTATGACGGAGAGGTGTCTCTGGGCCCACTCGGTAATGCATCATCATAATGAGCTCAAGGTGACCAAGTGTTTGGTCACGGGATCATGCATTACGGTACGAGTAAAGTGACTTGCCGGTAACGAGATTGAATGAGGTATTGGGATACCGACGATCGAATCTCGGGCAAGTAACATACCGATTGACAAAGGGAATTGTATACGGGGTTGCTTGAATCCTTGACATCGTGGTTCATCCGATGAGATCATCGAGGAGCATGTGGGAGCCAACATGGGTATCCAGATCCCGCTGTTGGTTATTGGCCGGAGAGCCGTCTCGGTCATGTCTACATGTCTCCCGAACCCGTAGGGTCTACACACTTAAGGTTCGGTGATGCTAGGGTTGTAGAGATATGAGTATGCAGTAACCCGAAAGTTGTTCGGAGTCCCGGATGAGATCCTGGACGTCATGAGGTGTTCCGGAATGGTCCGGAGGTAAAGAATTATATATGGGAAATCGAGTTTCGGTCATCGGGAAAGTTTCGGGGGTCATTGGTATTGTACTGGGACCACCGGAAGGGTCCCGGGGATCCACCGGGTGGGGCCACCTATCCCGGAGGGCCCCATGGGCTGAAGTGGGAGGGGAACCAGCCCCTAGTGGGCTGGTGCGCCCCCCTTGGCCCCCCCTGCGCCTAGGGTTGGGAACCCTAGGGAAGGGGGCACCTCCACTTGCCTTGGGGGGCACTCCACCCCCTTGGTCGGCGCCCCCCCTAGGAGATCCCATCTCCTAGGGCCGGCGCCCCCCTTGGGGACCCTATATATAGAGGGGGGGATGGAGGGCAGCCGCACGCATGCCCCTGGCGCCTCCCTCTCCCACTCCAACACCTCCTCCTCCTCCGCAGAGCTTGGCGAAGCCCTGCCGGAGTACTACCTCTCCATCACCACCACGCCGTCGTGCTGCTGCTGGAGCCATCTTCCTCAACCTCTCCCTCCTCCTTGCTGGATCAAGGCGCGAGAGACGTCATCCGCTCCGTACGTGTGTCGAACGCGGAGGTGCCGTTCGTTCGGCGCTAGGATCTCCGGTGATTTGGATCACGACGAGTACGACTCCCTCAACCCCGTTCTCTTGAACGCTTCGGCTCATGATCTACAAAGGTATGTAGATGCACTCTGATACGTCTCCGTCGTATCTACTTTTCCAAACACTTTTGCCCTTGTTTTGGACTCTAACTTGTATGATTTGAATGGAACTAACCCGGACTGACGATGTTTTCAGCAGAATTGCCATGGTGTTGTTTTATGTGCAGAAAACAAAAGTTCTCGGAATGACCTGAAACTCCACGGAATATCTTAGAGTAAATAATAAAAAATCCTCGCCAAAGATGAAGACCAGGGGGCCCACACCCTGTCCACGAGGGTGGGGGGCGCGCCCCTCCCCCCTGGGCGCGCCCCCCTACCTCGTGGGCCCCCTGGTGGCCCTCCGACGCCAACTCCAACTCCATATATTGTCTTTCGAGGAGAAAAAAATCAGAGAGAAAGTTTTATCGTGTTTTACGATACGGAGCCGCCGCCAAGCCCTAATCTCTCTCGGGAGGGCTGATCTGGAGTCCGTTCGGGGCTCCAGAGAGGGGGATTCGTCGCCATCGTCATCATCAACCATCCTCCATCACCAATTTCATGATGCTCACCGCTGTGCGTGAGTAATTGCATCATAGGCTTGCTGGACGGTGATGGGTTGGATGAGATTTATCATGTAATCGAGTTAGTTTTGTTAGGGTTTGATCCCTAGTATCCACTATGTTCTGAGATTGATGTTGCTATGACTTTGCTATGCTTAATGCTTGTCACTAGGGCCCGAGTGCCATGATTTCAGATCTGAACCTATTATGTTTTCATGAATATATGTGAGTTCTAGATCCTATCTTGCAAGTCTATAGTCACCTACTATGTGTTATGATCCGGCAACCCCAAAGTGACAATAATCGGGACCACTCCCGGTGATGACCGTAGTTTGAGGAGTTCATGTATTCACTATGTGTTAATGCTTTGTTCCTGTTCTCTATTAAAAGGAGGCCTTAATATCCCTTAGTTTCCAATAGGACCCCGCTGCCACGGGAGGGTAGGACAAAAGATGTCATGCAAGTTCTTTTCCATAAGCATGTATGACTATTTACGAAATACATGCCTACATTATATTGATGAACTGGAGCTAGTTCTGTGTCACCCTATGTTATGACTGTTACATGATGAACCACATCCGGCATAATTATCCATCATTGATCCGGTGCCTACGAGTTTTCCATATACTAGTTTACGCTTATTTACTTTTCCGCTGCTACTGTTACAATCACTACAAAAATACCAAAAACATTACTTTTGCTGTCTTTACTTTGTTACTGTTATCACCACTATCATATTACTTTGCTACTAAACACTTTGCTGCAGATACTAAGTTTCCAGGTGTGGTTGAATTGACAACTCAGCTGTTAATACTTGAGAATATTCTTTGGCTCCCCTTGTGTCGAATCAACAAATTTGGGTTGAATACTCTACCCTCGAAAACTGTTGCGATCCCCTATACTTGTGGGTTATCAAGACCTTTTTCTGGCGCCGTTGCCGGGGAACATAGCTCTGTTCTTTGAGTCACTTGGGATTTATATCTGCTGGACACTATGAAGAACTTGAAAGATGCAAAGACAAAAATTTATCCCTCAACTATGAGGGGAGGTAAGGAACTGCCATCTAGCTCTGCACTTGATTCACCTTCTGTTATGAGTAAGCTAGCGAGACCTAAACCTACTACTGCTATGAATTCTGATATGTCGCATGTTATTGATGATGCCACTTCTGCTATGCATGATACTTATGATGAAACTACTTCTATGCTAGATACTACTGTGCCACTTGGTGAATTTCTAGATGAGCAAATTTCGAAGTCTAGAGAAAGAGAAATTAGTGAACCTGAACACGATGATGTTAGTGATGATGAACCTATGCATGTTATTCCTGAGGGTTATCTTTTTAATAATGAATCTTATGAAGCTATTCTTGCTTGTCCTGATAAACCTGAACGTAAGAGGTTACTAATTAAGTGGAGTAAGGAATCTTTTAGAGGTAGGATGAGACCCGACCCTGCTTTTGCTACTTCACCTATCTGTGTTCCTGATCAGGATTATTATGATATTACTATTGATCCAGATATAATTACTTTGGTTGAATCTGATCCTTTTTATGGCTATGAATCTGAAACTGTTGTGGCACATCTTCGTAAGTTAGATGAAATAGCTGCCCTGTTTACTAATAATCTGAGATCGCGCCACTTTTATATACTCAAAATATTTCCATTCTCATTAAAGGCTGATGCTAAGAAATGGTTTAATTCTCTTGATCCTGCCTGTGTGCAAAGTCCCCAGGATATGATTTATTACTTCTCTGCTAAATATTTCCCTGCTCATAAGAAACAAGCTGCATTGAGGGAAATATACAATTTTTGTTGGGTTTCGTAGTAATTTCAAAAAAATTCCTACGCACACGCAAGATCATGTGATGTATAGCAACGAGAGGGGAGAGTGTTGTCTATGTACCCACACAGACCGACTGCGGAAGCGTTGAGACAACGTTGAGGAAGTAGTCGTACGTCTTCATGATCCAACCGATCAAGCACCGAAACTACGTCACCTCTGAGTTCGAGCACACGTACAGCTCGATGACGATCCCCGGACTCCGATCCAGCAAAGTGTCGGGGAAGAGTTCCGTCAGCACGACGGCGTGGTGACGATCTTGATGTACTACAGCAGTAGGGCTACGCCTAAACTCCGCTACAGTATTATCGAGGAATATGGTGGCTGGGGGCACCGCACACGGCTAAGGAATAGATCACGTGGATCAACTTGTGTGTCTCTGGGGTGCCTCTGCCTCAGTATATAAAGGAGCCAAGGGGGAGGGGGCCGCCGGCCAGGAGGAGGGCGCAGGAGGAGTCCTACTCCTCCCGGTAGTAGGACTCCCCCCCAATCCTAGTTGGACTAGGATTCCCCGAGGGGGAAAGAGAGAGAGGGGGGCCGGCCACCTCTCCTAGTCCTAATAGGACTAGGGGAGGGGGGAGGCGCGCGGCCACCTTAGGATGCCCCTTTCTCCTTTCCACTAAAGCCCATTAAGGCCCATATGGTTCCCGGGGGGTTCCGGTAACCTCCCGGTACTCCGGTAAAATCCCGATTTCACCCAGAACACTTCCGATGTCCAAATATAAGCTTCCAATATATCAATCTTTATGTCTCGACCATTTTGAGACTCCTCGTCATGTCCGTGATCACATCCGGGACTCCGAATAACCTTCGGTACATCAAAATGCATAAACTCATAATATAACTATCATCGTAACCTTAAGCGTGCGGATCCTACGGGTTCGAGAACAATGTAGACATGACCTAGACACGTCTCCGGTCAATAACCAATAGCGGGACCTGGATGCCCATATTGGCTCCTACATATTCTACGAAGATCTTTATCGGTCAGACCGCATAACAACATACGTTGTTCCCTTTGTCATCGGTATGTTACTTGCCCGAGATTCGATCGTCGGTATTCCAATACCTAGTTCAATCTCGTTACCGGCAAGTCTCTTTACTCGTTCTTGTAATACATCATCCCGCAACTAACTCATTAAGTTGCAATGCTTGCAAGGCTTAAGTGATGTGCATTACCGAGAGGGCCCAGAGATACCTCTCCGACAATCAGAGTGACAAAACCTAATCTCGAAATACGCCAACCCAACATGTACCTTTGGAGACACCTGTAGTACTCCTTTATAATCACCCAGTTACGTTGTGACGTTTGGTAGTACCCAAAGTGTTCCTCCGGTAAACGGGAGTTGCATAATCTCATAGTTATAGGAACATGTATAAGTCATGAAGAAAGCAATAGCAACATACTAAACAATCGGGTGCTAAGCTAATGGAATGGGTCATGTCAATCAGATCATTCTCTTAATGATGTGATCCCATTAATCAAATTACAACTCATTGTTCATGGTTAGGAAACATAACCATCTTTGATTAACGAGCTAGTCAAGTAGAGGCATACTAGTGACACTTTGTTTGTCTATGTATTCACACATGTATTATGTTTCCGGTTAATACAATTCTAGCATGAATAATAAACATTTATCATGATTATAAGGAAATAAATAATAACTTTATTATTGCCTCTAGGGCATATTTCCTTCAGTCTCCCACTTGCAACAGAGTCAATAATCTGGATTACACCGTAATGATTCTAACACCCATGGAGCCTTGGTGCTGATCATGTTTTGCTCATGGAAGAGGCTTAGTCAATGGGTCTGCAACATTCAGATCGTATGTATCTTGCAAATATCTATGTCTCCCACCTGGACTAGATCCCGGATGGAATTGAAGCGTCTCTTGATGTGCTTGGTTCTCTTGTGAAATCTGGATTCCTTTGCCAAGGCAATTGCACCAGTATTATCACAAAAGATTTTCATTGGACCCGATGCACTAGGTATGACACCTAGATCGGATATGAACTCCTTCATCCAGACTCCTTCATTTGCTGCTTCTGAAGCAGCTATGTACTCTGCTTCACATGTAGATCCCGCTACAATGCTTTGTTTAGAACTGCACCAACTGACAGCTCCACCGTTTAATGTAAACACGTATCCGGTTTGCGATTTAGAATCGTCCGGATCAGTGTCAAAGCTTGCATCAACGTAACCTTTTACGACGAGCTCTTTGTCACCTCCATATACGAGAAGCATATCCTCAGTCCTTTTCAGGTATTTCAGGATGTTCTTGACCGTTGTCCAGTGATCCACTCCTGGATTACTTTGGTACCTCCCTGCTAGACTTATAGCAAGGCACACATCAGGTCTGGTACACAGCATTGCATACATGATAGATCCTATCGCTGATGCATAGGGAACATCTTTCATATTCTCTCTATCTTCTGAAGTGGTCGGGCATTGAGTCTTACTCAATTTCACACCTTGTAACACAGGCAAGAATCCTTTCTTTGCTTGATCCATTTTGAACTTCTTCAAAATTTTGTCAAGGTATGTTGTTTGTGAAAGTCCAATTAAGCGTCTTGATCTATCTGTATAGATCTTAATGCCTAATATGTAAGAAGCTTCACCGAGGTCTTTCATTGAAAAACTCTTATTCAAGTATCCCTTTATGCTATCCAGAAATTCTATATCATTTCCAATTAATAATATGTCATCCACATATAATATCAGAAATGCTACAGAGCTCCCACTCACTTTCTTGTAAATACAGGCTTCTCCAAAAGTCTGTATAAAACCAAATGCTTTGATCACACTATCAAAACGTTTATTCCAACTCCGAGAGGCTTGCACCAGTCCATAAATGGATCGCTGGAGCTTGCACACTTTGTTAGCTCCCTTTGGATCGACAAAACCTTCTAGTTGCATCATATATAACTCTTCTTCCAGAAATCCATTCAGGAATGCAGTTTTGACATCCATCTGCCAAATTTCATAATCATAAAATGCGGTAATTGCTAACATGATTCGGACAGACTTAAGCATCGCTACGGGTGAGAAGGTCTCATCGTAGTCAATCCCTTGAACTTGCCGAAAACCTTTTGCGACAAGTCGAGCTTTGTAGACAGTAACATTACCGTCAGCGTCAGTCTTCTTCTTGAAGATCCATTTATTCTCAATTGCTTGCCGATCATCGGGCAAGTCAACCAAAGTCCATACTTTGTTCTCATACATGGATCCCATCTCAGATTTCATGGCTTCAAGCCACTTTGCGGAATCTGAGCTCACCATTGCTTATTCATAGTTCGCAGGTTCATCATGATCTAGCATCATGACTTCCATAACGGGATTACCGTACCACTCCGGCGCGGATCTTATTCTGGTTGATCTACGAGGTTCAGTAGTATCTTGTTCTGAAGTTTCATGATCATTATCATTGACTTCCTCACTAACTGGTGTAGGTGTCACAGAAACGGTTTTCTATGATGTACTATTTTCCAATAAGGGAGCAGGTACAGTTACCTCGTCAAGTTCTACTTTCCTCCCACTCACTTCTTTCGAGAGAAACTCCTTCTCCAGAAAGTTTCCGAATTTAGCAACAAAAGTCTTGCCTTCGAATCTGTGATAGAAGGTGTATCCAATAGTTTCCTTTGGATATCCTATGAAGACACATTTCTCCGATTTGGGTTCGAGCTTATCAGGTTGAAGCTTTTTCACATAAGCATCGCAGCCCCAAACTTTCAGAAACGACAACTTTGGTTTCTTGCCAAACCACAGTTCATAAGGCATCGTCTCAACGGATTTTGATGGTGCCCTATTTAACGTGAATGCGGCTGTCTCTAGAGTGTCTCATAGATCGCACCATATCCAGTAAAGTACGATTACGACGTTCGGACACACCATTACGCTGAGGTGTTCCGGGTGGCGTGAGTTGCGAAACTATTCCACAATTTTTCAAATGTACACCAAACTCGTAACTAAAATACTCTCCTCCATAATCAGATTGTAGAAACTTTATTTTCTTGTTACGATGATTTTCAACTTCACTCTGAAATTCTTTGAACTTTTCAAATGTTTCAGACTTATGTTTCATTAAGTAGATATACCCATATCTGCTTAAATCATCTGTGAAGGTGAGAAAATAACGATATCCGCCACGAGCCTCAATATTCATCGGACCACATACATCTATATGTATGATTTCCAACAAATCCGTTGCTCTCTCCATAGTACCGGAGAACGGTGTTTTGGTCATCTTTCCCATGAGGCACGGTTCACAAGTACCAAGTGATTCATAATCAAGTGGTTCCAAAAGTCCATCAGAATGGAGTTTCTTCATGCGCTTTACACCGATATGACCTAAACGGCAGTGCCACAAATAAGTTGCACTATCATTATCAACTCTGCATCTTTTGGCTTCAACATTATGAATATGTGTGTTACTACTATCGAGATCCAACAAGAATAGACCACTCTTCAAGGGTGCATGACCATAAAAGATATTACTCATATAAATAGAACAACCATTATTCTCCGATTTAAATGAATATCCGTCTCACATCAAACAAGATCCGGATATAATGTTCATGCTTAACGCTGGCACCAAATAACAATTATTTAGGTCTAATACAAATCCCAAAGGTAGATGTAGAGGTAGCGTGCCGACTGCGATCACATCGACTTTGAACCGTTTCCCACGCGCATCGTCACCTTGTCCTTAACCAATCTTCGCTTGATCCGTAGTCCCTGTTTCGAGTTGCAAATATTAGCAACAGAACCAGTATCAAATACCGAGGTGCTACTGCGAACATTAGTAAGGTACACATCAATAACATGTATATCACATATACCTTTGTTCACCTTGCCATCCTTCTTATCCGCCAAATACTTGGGGCAGTTCCTCTTCCAGTGATCAGTCTGATTGCAATAGAAGCACTCAGTTTCAGGCTTAGGTCCAGGTTTGGGTTTCTTCTCTTGAGTAGCAACTTGCTTGCCGTTCTTTTTGAAGTTCCCCTTCTTCTTCCCTTTGCCCTTTTTCTTGAAACTAGTGGTCTTGTTGACCATCAACACTTGATGCTCCTTCTTGATTTCTACCTCCGCAGGTTTGAGCATCGCGAAGAGCTCGGGAATAGTCTTGTTCATCCCTTGCATATTATAGTTCATCACGAAGCTCTTGTAGCTTGGTGGCAGTGATTGAAGAATTCTGTCAATGATGCAATCATCTGGAAGATTAACTCCCAATTGAATCAAGTGATTATTATACCCAGACATTTTCAGTATATGCTCACTGACAGAACTGTTCTCCTCCATCTTGCAGCTATAGAACTTATTGGAGACTTCATATCTCTCAATCCGGGCATTTGCTTGAAATATTAACTTCAACTCCTGGAACATCTCATATGCTCCATGACATTCAAAACATCGTCGAAGTCCCGATTCTAAGCCGTAAAGCATGGCACACTGAACTATCAAGTAGTCATCAGCTTTGCTCTGCCAGACGTTCATAACATCCGGCGTTGCTCCTGCAGCAGGCCTGGCACCCAGCGGTGCTTCCAGGACATAATTCTTCTGTGTAGCAATGAGGATAATCCTCAAGTTACGGACCCAGTCCGTGTAATTGCTACCATCATATTTCAACTTTGCTTACTCAAGGAACGCATTAAAATTCAACGGAACAACATCACGATCCATCTATCTACAATCAACATAAACAAGCAAGATACTAAGCAGGTACTAAGTTTCATGATAAATTTAAGTTCAGTTAATCAAATTAATTAAAGATCTCCCACTTAGATAGACATCCCTCTAATCCTCTAAGTGATCACGTGATCCAAAT
Organism: Triticum aestivum; assembly: GCF_018294505.1. Taxonomy (NCBI): domain Eukaryota; kingdom Viridiplantae; phylum Streptophyta; class Magnoliopsida; order Poales; family Poaceae; genus Triticum; species Triticum aestivum. The sequence goes on along the minus strand of NC_057803.1, from coordinate 591,797,622 downwards.
CAACTAAACCATAACCGATCATCACGTGAGATGGAGTAGTTTTCAATGGTGAACATCGTTATGTTGATCATATCTACTATATGATTCACGCTCGACCTTTCGGTCTACGTGTTCCGAGGCCATATCTGTATATGGTTGGCTCGTCAAGTATAACCTGAGTATTCCACGTGTGCAACTATTTTGCACCCGTTGTATTTGAACGTAGAACCTATCACACCCGATCATCACGTGGTGTCTCAGCACGAAGAACTTTCGCAACGGTGTCGGTGTACTAGAGTAGGGGTACCCTAGTATCCCGAACTTGTGCACGGGCAGTCGCAGCATCCCGCGGCAAGGCTTGCCGGGTGACCGCCAAGGTCCTCCGTGGTTCCTTTGGAGCCATTCAAGAACAAAGTGTTCAAGCCAAGAAGACAAGACCCCGGAAAGAGGAGCTTGCCGGGAAGGATAGCAAAAGCATCCCAAGACCCCGGCAAGAGGAGCTTGCCGGGAAGGCCACCCAAGGCATTTCAAGGAACTTACCGCGGCGCACCACGCGCCCCGGCAAGGCCCGGTGAGCGACAAGCTCCCGGACGCGACAAGTCAACAACCGCGGCAAGGCACTTTCCGCGGCAGGGCACCACTGTGCCCGCGCTCCAGCACATCCACCAACGTGTCACTCTGGGACCCTTCCAGGCGTACGTGGCTGGAGGCTGTGCAGCTTGCGGTGCGCGGTGGCAAGCGGCGCTGACAAAACCGCCATCGTGGCAAACGGTGGCGTCCCTGGCGGTCCCTTTTTGCACTGTTTAGGCGACGCAGACGGGCATTTAAAGCCCTTGTCCCCTGCCGTCAGGGTTAGGTACGATACATTGTAGCAAGTAGCTGTGCCTACCACAGCACCTTTCCATTTTTGCCCTTTACCTCCGTTGCCACCTGTCGGTAACCCCTTAAGCATATAAAAGGAGGCCCATGTGCAACGTAGAGGGGGGTTCGAACATTCACGCTCGGTCTCGCTAGCTGCTGGTGTGTACTGTAGCACTCCGCGCTCCCGAGCTAGAAATCAATACAAACCACAAAGCAGGAGTAGGGTTTTACGCATCCGTGCGGCCCGAACCTGGGTAAATCGCTCGCGTGCTTCGCCTCGATTTGCTCTTTGCACGATCTCCGCCCCCGCTGAACCGAAAGGGACCCAGTCCGCCGGTCCAATAGGTGCCCGTGGATCAGCACCCCGGCATCTTTGGCGCGCCAGGTAGGGGCGTCGACATTGTGTGAACCAGATCCGGCGTTCTCGTGAGCTAGATCTTCATCATCTTCATCAACATGCCGCCGAAGAAGAAGGTTTCGGAGGCAGCTGCTCCGTCCGCGCCGAGCCAACCACCGCCGGAGTAAACGGTTGGTGGGGCAGACACCGTCGGAAGAACGGGCGTCGACGAGGGAGCTTGCGGTGCTGCCAGGTCCAAGGACAGGGCTATGCTGCCCGTCAGCGGCGTGGTCGGTTCCCACAACGACCGGGCGCACTCCAAGACCTCTGCGTCCGTACATGCACCGCGCCCGTCTCAGGAGGCGCGGGACCGGCAGCGTCATGGTACTCATATTACCATGCGTTTGCTAGACCAAGATCGAGCTGGTGGATCTCGGAGCGCTCGGGACCACCATGCACACCAGCATGCTGGCACGAGCGAGGCACGGTCGCATGGTCAGGATATTGCTCCTTCTATCGTAGTTAGAAGTCCGAGCATATCCCGCTCCTCGCACCGTTCGCCACCACCACCCGCCACTGCAGCAGAAGCTTTGGCGCGAGCTCAGCTGCTCCTAGACTACCCTCCAACGGCGGATAAGATCGACGATTGGAGGGCCACCATCCAGAGTCTCATCGGCTTCGCCAACGGCGACACTCCACGGCAGCCGACCACGTCACAGCCGCGGCAAGCTAGCCAGGCATGGGCCGGAGACGACAAGACTGGTGGGGGTGCAACTACTATGCACTCTCCGCCCTGAAGGCCAAGATCGCCGACTCGCCGGATCCACCTCGACAATGACTCCACCGCGTCGTCAGACCCGCGAGCTCGTTGCGATCAGCGCCAAGTTCTTCAAGAAAGACAACAAGAAGACGCTCATACTCGCATCGACCGCCGAAGGGAAGCGCAACATCAGTCAGACCAGCGCGCTGGGCCCTCTGTTGACATGCATGCGCCAGGGGAACCAGGCGACTTGCCGTACGCAGTAGGTTTCCCTGCGTTCACTCGTGAGCTACGGCAAGTCCAGTGGCCCAGCACGAAGAATTTCAAACCAGATGTACCAGAGAAGTACGACGGCAAGACGCATCCGTCGGAGTTCCTCAGCATCTAGACCATCACGGTGCAGGCTGCCGGGGGGCGGGACGACAAGATCCTTGCCAACTACTTCCCGTTGGTGCTCAAGCCCAACGTCAGGTCCTGGCTCATGCACTTGCCGGACAACTCCATATCTTCCTGGGCTGACCTATGCCACCAGTTTGTCGGCGCCTTTACAGGTGGCCACAAACCTCATGGCCAAGAGAGCGACATTCATCTGCTCGCCCAGAAGGAAGGGGAACCCCTGCGCAAGTACATTAAGAGGTTCAGTCGTGTACAGTATAACATCCCAAACGTCCACCCCGCCGCGGTCATCAGCGCGTTCCATTAGAACGTGCGTAACCGCATGATGCGGGAGGAGATGGCGATGTGCAGGATCAGAGACGTCAGTGAGCTGTATGCCCTGGCCGACAAGTGTGCACGAGCTGAGGAAGGAAGGAAACTTCCATGAGAGAAGACCGGAGCAGAAGGATCAGACAGTGAGGATGCTGCCCCGACAAAGAGAAACCGGCGGCGGAACAGGAAGAAGAAAGGCAACGAGGTGCTAGTCGTTGAGCAGTCCGGCAACGAAGGTGGCGCCAAGAAAGCCAAAGTTGGTAGCTCCGGCAAGGAGGTTTCCGCGTGCACCAACTGCGAGGCTGTGGCGGCCGCCGACAAGCAGGACGGCACCGACAAGCAGTACTGCAAGATTCACCGCACCAAGGGCCATGACCTCCAGAGTTGCAAGAAGGTCGAGCAGCTTGTCCAGCAGCAAAAGGCTGAGTAGGAGCGGCGCGACAAGGAGAGGGCCCAAGGAGGTGCTGGAGAATCTGGCAAGAAGCGTGCCGGCCGGGGAGGGCGCCGCGGCAAGGCCAAGCAGCGGCAAGGAGACAGACCTTCCCGCGGCCACGACAATGATGAAGACGACGACGACGACGAAGACATGGATGATGTTGAGACCAGTGAGCAGGAGTTTCAGAAAGCCACAGAGGTCTTGTGCGTTGACGGCGGTGCTTCTCTGCATACCTCACACCGCCAACTCAAGCAGTGGGTGCGAGAAGTCAATGCAGCAGAGCCACCTGCCGAGTCGCGCAAGCTTCTGAAATGGTCCAGCACGCCTATCATCTTTGACATTGAGGACCACCCTGATCGCACAACTGCGGTCGGGTGCTTGCCGATGTTGGTTTCACCAACTATCCGCAACCTCAAGGTCACTAAGATGTTAGTTGACGGCAGGGCCGGCTTGAACCTGATCTCCTCCGCTGTACTCCAGAAACTCCAGATCCCTGACAGCGAGCTCGAAGAAACCGGCACATTCGAAGGAATCAACCCGGGGAGGAGCAAGCCAAAGGGGAAAGTCACACTGCCAGTAACATTTGGCAGCGAGCTCAACTTCAGGACTGAGAGGGTCACATTTGATGTTGCCGATATTCCATTGCCTTACAATGGGATACTTGGCCGTCCAGCACTCGCCAAGTTCATGGCAGCCTCTCATTACGCATATAACATGCTCAAGATGCCAGGCCCGATAAGCGTCATCTCTGTCCCTGGCGACAAGAAGGAGGCTCTTATCTGTGCCGACAAGATTTACCGAGAAGCAGCAGCCGCAGCAGAACGCGAGTCACTTGCCGCTGAAGCTCCCGGGGGGAAGAAGACCAAGTCCGGCAAGAGTTCTGATGCCCACTCCGGCAAGCGCACCTCTTCGGAGTGCTGCGCTGCCGTCAAGGACGCACCATCGAGCTCCACCGGCAAGTGTAAGAAGACGATGGCAGCTCCGCCAGAGACGAAAAAGGTGTCCGCCAAGGAGGACGGCACTGGTGATACCTTCACCATCAGTGCCACTCTCGACCCTAAATAGGAAAGCGCGCTCGTAGCTTTCCTGCGGGCGAATGTCGACGTGTTTGCGTGGCAGCCGTCTGACATCCCCGGTGTTCCCAGGAAAGTGATTGAGCACCACCTTGCCATTTGTCCTCTTGCACGGCCCGTCAAGCAGAAGGTTAGGAAACAAGAAGTGGAGCGCCAAGAGTTCATTACAGAAGAGATCAAGAAGTTGGAAGCAACAGGCCTTGTCAGAGGAGTGCTCCATCCAACGTGGTTGGCCAATCCTATAGTCGTGCGCAAGGCAAACGGAAAATGGAGACTTTGTATCAATTTTACCGATGTCAACAAAGCTTGTCCCAAAGACCCATTTCCTTTGCCGCGCATTGACCAGATTGTTGACTCCACAGCCGGATGTGATTTGCTTTCATTTCTTGACGCATACTCAGGATACCATCAGATCTTCATGGCAGAAGAGGATGAAGAGAAGACCGCATTTATTACTCCATGTGGCACGTACTGTTTCATACGGATGACTTTCGGATTAAAAAATGCTGGTTCAACATTTGCAAGAGTAGTCCATGTCGCCCTTGAGCCGCAAATACACAGAAATGTGGAAGCCTACATGGATGATATAGTGGTCAAGAGCAAGGACAGGGCAACTCTGATCCAAGATTTAGACGAGACCTTTGCAAATCTACGCAAGATCAGCCTCAAGCTCAACCCAGAGAAGTGTGTGTTTGGAGTTCCCTCCGACAAGCTTCTCAGGTTCTTCGTGTCTCAGCGGGGAATTGAAGCCAATCCCGACAAGATCAAGGCCATTGAGCAGATTGAAGCACCCAAGCGCGTCAAGGATGTACAAAGACTTGCCGGTTGCGTGGCTGCTCTCAGCAGGTTCATCTCTCGGTCTGCTGAGCGCGCCCTGCCGTTTTTCAAATTATTGAAAAAGGCAGGTCCAATGAAATGGACTCCGGAAGCGGAGGCTGCGCTGCAAGACATGAAGAGATACCTGTCCTCCCCTCCAATACTTGTCGCGCCTAAGCCACAAGAGAAGTTGTTGCTGTATATAGCGGCAACCAATCAAGTGGTTAGTGCTGCGTTAGTAGCAGAGAGGGAGGCAGATGACGAGCCCGCAACCACGGCAAGCACATCCAGCGACAAGCAGGGGGCTTCCCCGACAAGCTCTGGTCCCGATAAAGATGGATCTGCGCAGAAGCAAGAGGAGATACAGAAGAAAATGGTGCAGCGCCCAGTTTACTTTGTCAGTTCCCTTCTGCAGGGGGCTAGGTCAAGGTACTCTGGCGTGCAGAAATTGCTTTTCGGCCTCCTCATGGCCTCGAGAAAGCTGCGCCATTACTTCCAAGCACATGAGATCACAGTTGTCACTCGCTTTCCGCTGAAGAGGATATTGCAGAATCCAGAAGCGACAGGCAGGATTGTTGAGTGGGCACTGGAACTGTCAAGCTTTGGCCTCAAGTTTGAAAGTACTTCAACTATCCAGAGCAGAGCATTGGCATAATTTATAGCAGAATGGACGCCAACACCAGACAAAGAGATTCCAGAAACGAGCATCCCCGACAAGGAAGTAAGCAAAGAGTGGCTGATGTACTTTGATGGTGCCTTTTCGCTGCAGGGCGCCCGCGCTGGTGTGCTGCTTGTCGCACCCACCGGAGAGCACCTCAAGTACGTAGTCCAGATGCACTTTCCCAAGGAGCAAGCGACAAACAATACTGCAGAGTATGAAGGATTGCTTGCCGGTCTCAGGATCGCAGCAGACCTTGGGATCAAGAAGCTCATTGTCAGGGGTGACTCGCAGCTTGTTGTCCGCCAAGTAAACAAGAATTATCAGAGTCCTTTGATGGAAGCTTACATTGACGAAGTGAGAAAGCTAAAAGAGCACTTTGACGGCCTACAAATGGAACATGTTCCAAGAGCTCAGAACGCCATTGCCGATGGTCTGTCAAAGTGCGCCGCACTTAAGTTACCTGTGGAACCAGGGATCTTTGTGCTCAAGCTGACTCAGCCGTCCGTAACGCCATCAACTGGACAGAGCAAGAAGAGGAAGTTGATTTCTGGTGACTATTTTCCGGCAGAGCTTCCCGAAGCCGCCGGCAAGAATCCCAAAATCAACGCCAAAAGCGCTGAGGAGCAGTCTGCTCCGGCAAGCCCTAGGGTTTGTTTCGTTGAAGCAGAAGCTCCCAACAAGTTTTGCTCCGTCAAGCTTGCCAGGGAACGTCACGCTCCGGCAGACCCGCAGGTTCTTGCCGTAGAAGCGGATGTTCCCGCAGCAGCAGATTTGCCTTTAGTCCTTGTTGTCGAGCTGCAAGCTCCAGCATGGGCGCAGCAGATTGTTCGTTTCCTTCAGACTAGAGAACTTCCCGAAGAGCAAGAAGAAGCGGAAAGAGTAGCCCGGCAGTCAAGTATGTACCAGTTTGTCGACAAGACACTGTACAGAAAAAGACTCAACGGTGTGAAACTGAAGTGTATTCACCAGGAAGACGGACAAAAGCTGTTGGCAGAGATACATGGAGGCATATGTGGTCACCACATTGGCGCAAGAGCACTTGTTGGGAAAGCATTCCGGCAAGGTTTCTTTTGGCCAACAGCCCTCCAGGATGGAACTGCACAAGTAACCAAGTGTGAAGCGTGCCAATTCCATTCCAAGCAGATACACCAACTAGCTCAAGCTCTCCAGACGATCCCTTTATCCTGGCCATTTTCGGTCTGGGGGCTCGACATCCTCGGCCCCTTTCCCCGAGCTGTCGGGGGCTTTGAGTACTTGTACGTTGCAGTCGACAAGTTCACAAAGTGGCCGGAAGTGGAACCGGTGAGGAAGGTGACCGCATAGTCAGCAGTCAAGTTCTTCAGGTCGATTGTTTGCCGCTTCAGGATCCCTAACACGATAATCACCGACAACGGTACACAATTCACGAGCCGCACCTTCATGCAGTACGTCCAAGATCTTGGCGCCAAGGTCTGCTTCGCTTCTGTTGCTCACCCGAGAAGCAACGGTCAAGCGGAGAGGGCAAATGCTGAAGTGCTGCGCGGGCTCAAGACCAGAACTTTCGACAGGCTGCACAAGTGTGGAAGAAACTGGATCGAGGAGCTGCCGGTGGTTCTTTGGTCGATCAGGACGACGCCAAATCGAGCCACTGGCCAGACACCTTTCGCTCTAGTCTATGGAGCAGAGGCAGTTCTCCCCAAGGAACTCGTATACTGGTCACCTCGAGTGCTCGCTTATGATGAGCTCGAGCAAGAGCAGCTGCGACAAGATGACGCGCTGCTCCTTGGGGAAGACCGTCTTCAGGCTGCTGTGCGAGCTGCTCGCTACCAGCAAGCTTTGCGCCGCTACCATAGCCGCAAAGTTAACGCCAGAAGTCTCGAGGAAGGCGACCTTGTTCTTCGGCGTGTTCAGTCCGCCAAGAATTCCAACAAGTTGACGCCGAAGTGGGAAGGCCCTTACCGGGTGAAACGAGTCACTAGGCCTGGTGCAGTCCGCCTTGAGACCGAAGATGGCATTCCGGTGAGCAACTCCTGGAACATAGAGCATCTTCGTAAGTTTTACCCGTAAGGCGCGGTTGCCGGAATCTGTTCCGGCAACCACCTTCTGTACAAGTCTTGCCGCTGTTGCATGTAATCCTTTGTACAGAGCCGGGCGCAGACCCCGTGCGTAAATAAAGCTCATGTGCTCCGCACGATCTGTCGATCTCATGCTTTCCATTTTTTGGCATATATGATCTGACACTTTGTGCAGCACCTACTCCACGGTAAGCAATAACGAGCCGTAAAGCTCCATATCTGCATTATCTCTTCTATCTTTTGAAAGGAAGGTTCCCCTCGCCCACAAGTTTGCCAGGGGGAAGGGAGAAGATGATGGTATGGACCAGGCGTCGTTCAAGGAAGTTTCGCCTTGCCGGGAAGCAAACAACAGAAAAGCTAAGTTGCCAAAGTTTGAGCAATCAAATTTTTTAAATTTTAAGTTATTTCCCTTGAACGACCGCACTTTGTATGGAAAACCTGTGCGCGGAGGAACCTACTCGTAGCTAGTTGCGCCCTTACTTTGTTTTGAGTCCGCTTAACAACTTAAGTGAGCTGCTAGCGCCCTTACTTTGTTTCGAGTCTGCTCAACAAATTAAGTGAGCTGCTAGCGCCCTTACGTTGTTTCGAGTCCGCTCGACAACTTAAGTGAGCTGCAACTAGTTGCGACAAGGTTTCTTGCCGGTAGCGGCACCGCCAGTAGGCTGCTGACATTCCGCACTCAGCGCTCGCGGCTCTGGTGCCTGCACCGGCAAGTTCCCTAAAAGCGTAGGGTGAAAAGACATACAAAGGGAGGAGTCAAGTAAAGGGAGTAACGTTGCGACCATTGCCCAGAATAGAGTTATATTACAAATAGCTTGTCGCAACTCTAACAGATTGTTTTCATGACAAGATAAACAGCGACAAGGAAAGAAGAAATGGGTGGCCTAATCTACACGATCGCCTTCGACCCTCTTGATCCCGCTCACCTTGTCCACAATGGGTGCGACAAGGGCCTTGAGCTCCTCAAGATCAGCCTCCAGCGGCAAGGTCCTGAGGATGTTGGTGAGGCGGAGGCCCGGATTGCGGAAGGCCACCTTCATCTACACTTTCTGGAGGGCTCCTGCGCAGATCTTGCATGATTCGTCAGCCAATTGCTTGGGGATCCTCTCCCGGAGTCGCTGGAGGGCCATCGCCACGCCCTTGAAGAACAGGACGAGCTTGGCGCTTGGTTGGAGGTTGTCGTCGGAGGGATACCCAAGATCTTCCATCCCCAGCTGCGCCAGCTCCTTGTCGATATCTGTGGCGGCGTTCACCAGACTCTCCGTCCAGTGCGTCACAGTCTCCCTGAAGGCGTTCTGGGCGGCGGCAGCGCTCTCCAACAGCGCCTTGTCGGCCTTGATTTCCTCCATCAAGGCCGCCTCCTGCTTCTTGGCACTGTCCACAGTCTTGGTCAAAGTGGTTAGCTTCAACTCAAGATCCACGTTGGAGACCTTGGCGGCGCTGAGCTCTCTGCCCTTCTCGGCGAGACCGGCTTCTAGCTGCGCCACCTTCGTCTTCAACTCCTCCTTGGCGGCCTCGGCGGCGGCGGCGGCGTCCTCCGTTTTCTTGAGGGCTCCGACAAGTTTCTCCTCACGCGAGGCAAGCTCCTCCTCGTGGGCGTCAAGATTGACTTTCCGCTGCGCCAGCTCGCCCTCCTCCGCGGCTAGCTTCACAGCGGCAAGTCGCTGCCGCTCTTCGGCTTCGGCCTTCTCGAGGAGGAAGGCTTTCCGCGCTTCAGTGAGCTGCTCCCGCTCCTCCGCCAGGGATCGGAGGGCTTCCCGGTGGAAACCCCCGAGCTCTTCTGCGCATTTTTCGATGTCAGCCCCCGCCTTCGCGACAAGCGCCTCGCGGGACTCCAGCTTGGCTTGTCGCGCGTGGTAGAGCGACATCAACCTGCGCAGCAGCCGCTCTTCTTCGGGCTCGTTGCTGCTGCTGCTTGGCGCGTCGACCAGTGTCAAACCCGCGGAGGCAAGCACTTCTCCGTCGAAGATCTCCCCCTCAACCGGTGCTCTGGAGCTTGATGCCCAGGGAAGATTGATGAAGACGTCGTCGCCGGCCTTCAAATAGACGCCCGGCTGGGGCTCCTTGGAGCTTGGCGCTGCGGCTTCGGCGGATGGGTCGGCGGTCGCGTAGCGCCCGGCGCTCCTGCGGCCTCTGGGCCATCAGTACGATCACCAGACCCCTCGCTAGTTGCTGTGGTGTCAGCCTTGGCGGCCTCTGCGCCGGCGGCATCTCCAGCACCGGCTGGTTCGTTGGCGGCGACCTCTGTCTCCGTCTGCTCCGCGGCGGATGGATCTGACGGCCGAAAAAGGGGGAAGAGTGAAGCAAAATCCAGCAAAAACTCAAGAAGATCAAAAGAAGAAGAACCCAAGGGGAGTTTTGAAGCAAGTGGAGTACCTGCACCAGGTTCTGCAGTTGTGGTCTCCGCCGTCGGGGGGCCGCTGGTGCTATCCCTCGCCGGAGAACCCTCCCTTGCCGGAGACTTCTCCCTTACCGGGAAGCCATCCCTTGCCGGAGAGTTCTCCCTTGTCGGGGGATTCTCCCTTGGCTCCTGGTGGGGCTGCTCGGCTCCTACACAAGTCAACAAGCAGATATCAGCAAAGACAAGTACCCATGCGCGCCTCACAGCGGAAAGTAAATCGGACACTTACGCTGGGGGCTGCTCTGGAGGAAAGTCGCCGGGTCCGGCAAGGTTGTCTCGGGCGCGCCACCTGCTGTCGCAGTGGGCTCGTCCTCGATGATGATCACCGGGGCCTTAGCTCTCTTTGCCGCTCTCTGGGCTAGAGTCCTAAAAAGGAACAAGTTCAGAAGAAAAGCAAGTGAGAAACAAGATCAACAGCAAGAATCGAAGAACTACAAGTACAACAAGATAAGCTTACTCTTCTTCTTCTTCCTCGTCAGAGCTGAACACAGAGAAGTCGAAGTCCGGCGCGCGCCCGGCGCGAGGAGGCGGAGGAGAAGCCTCCCTTGGCCGCTTGGCGGGAGCAGTGGGGGCGGTCTGAGAAGACCCCGCCCCGGCTGTCGGCGCGGCGTGAGTAGCAGTAGGGACTGAAGCGGTGGTCCGGCTAGACTCCGCTCCAGTTGCCGTCGCAGCACGAGGCGCTCCCGCGACAACGGTGTTTGCCGCGGTGGAGCGTGTCACGCGGCGCGACGACTGTTGGCCCACTTGCTGCTCCGCTATGTCGCCGACCTTGCGGAGACGCCTTCTTGGTGGGGACGGAGGCTTTGCCTGCGGCAAGCTGCTCGAAGATGAGGAGGAAGAGGAGTTGATTTCCAACGAGCCGCTCGTGTCTTTGGCGGGCTCGCTCGGCTCAGTGCCACGCCCGGCAAGCTCCTTCTTGCTGGCAGGCTCCCCTCGCTCGGCACGGCTTGCCGCCTCCGCTGCATCTGCTTCCTCCACAGTGAACCCGAACTCGCCCGCGGCTGCGGCTGCCACTGCCTCCTCCAGCCTAGTGGCGATGAGCGCCATCTCTGCATCCGTGGTGTCGCGGGTGAGGCCGTCCTTCTCGTCGGGGCGTATTGACACTTCCACCAAGTCGTCGAAGAACTGCTGCACGACCTCGTCTGCAGGCTCCTGCCAAGTTGGCACAATCCCGTGCGAGTCGCATTCCGGCATCATTGCACGGATGCGGTCGAGCGCGGAATTGTTGCACAACGGAATGACGCCCCCGGCAACCTGAACACCTCGGGATGTTGGGGGTCATACTTGAACAGCTCCTACAGCATTGCGTTGAGCTCCAGGACTGTGAAGTTGTAATTGAGGCCCGGCCGCAGCCTCATGATGTCTGCCGCGTTCTTGAACTCCCAAGTGGGCCTCCCCCGTTCCTACAGGGGGCGATGCGGCGGCGAAGGAAGTCTGCGCCAACAGCGCCAACAGTAAGCCCGGCAAGCCTCAGGTGCAGGATCCTGGTGACAGCAATCTTCAGCTTGTCGTCCTCCGGGGCCACGTCACTCCAATCGCTGCCGCGGGCTACTGGGGTTCGGCGCCGGGTGGTGAATGGCTGCGGGCTCTCCTCATCAATCCAGCACCAATCAGCTCTCCACTCCTCCCACTTGCCGCGGAATTCTCCCTCCAGATATGTTTCCTTCTTGCCGGACCTTGAGATCTAGGCGATCCCGCCGGACAAAGGCTCTCCTCTCTCTACTTGGGGGATGAAGAAGTGGTGGAAGAGGGCTACATTGGGAAGGACTCCGACAAAGTTTTCGCAGAGATGTGCGAAAACTGCCATGGTCAGGACGGCATTGGGGGTGAAGTCAAGAAGGTGGAATCCGTAGGTATTCATGATGTCGCAGAAGAAATCAGAGAAAGGCGGGCAGAGCCCGCAGTAGAAGAACAGAGCAAAAAAGGGGTATCCATTCGGAGCCTTCTTCCAAGCGGCGGCGGGCAGTACCTTTGTGCGCGGATGCGCGCGCGTCTCCGCCGACCAGAAAAGGTAATAGTCCTCCCTCAGGTCTTTCGTGCTAAGCATGGGGGGGAAGACGGCCCGCTCCTTCCGCAGCACCGCGAGCCGCTGCGCCTCGGTCGACTTCACGGCCTTCCCCTTGTCGGCTTTCGGAGCCATTGCGGAGGTGCTGGAGGAGGTCGACGGCGTTGGTGGCGCTGGTGGCGATGGGGGGCGGAGCGCTGCTCTCTCTCTCTTAGCTCAGGGAAGGCGACGGAGCGGCGGAGGTTTCTGAGATTGGAAGCAGTAACGGGCGAATGGGCGAACTGCCCCTGTTTCCCCTGCTTATAAAGGGGGAGGGGGCGGACGTTCCACATTTCTGAATAAAGAAACCCCCACGATCTCTCCCACGACGCCGCGTTCGACGCGTGCCGTTCGGGGACGGCACGGCGGATACGGAGTAAGATACTGCGTAACCTAGGCCGCGCGTTCCCGTGCCCTATTTTGGGCCTGGCCCAACAGCGCTCGGCACCGTGTATGGCCCAGGCCCGGGGGCTCCTGTCGGTGTACTAGAGTAGGGGTACCCTAGTATCCCGAACTTGTGCACGGGCAGTCGCAGCGTCCCGCGGCAAGGCTTGCCGGGTGACCGCCAAGGTCCTCCGTGGTTCCTTTGGAGCCATTCAAGAACAAAGTGTTCAAGCCAAGAAGACAAGACCCCGGCAAGAGGAGCTTGCCGGGAAGGCTAGCAAAAGCATCCCAAGACCCCGGCAAGAGGAGCTTGCTGGGAAGGCCACCCAAGGCATTTCAAGGAACTTACCGCGGCGCACCACGCGCCCCGGCAAGGCCTGGTGAGCGACAAGCTCCCGGACGCGACAAGTCAACAACCGCGGAAAGGCACTTGCCGCGGCAGGGCACCACTGTGCCCGCGCTCCAGCACATCCACCAACATGTCGCTCTGGGACCTTTCCAGGCGTACGTGGCGGGAGGCTGTGCAGCTTGCGGTGCGTGGTGGCAAGCGGCGCTGACAAAACCGCCATCGTGGCGAACGGTGGCGTCCCTGGCGGTCCCTTTTCGCACATTTTAGGCAACGCAGACGGGCATTTAAAGCCCTTGTCCCCTGCCGTCAGGGTTAGGTACGATACACTATAGCAGGTAGTTGTGCCTACCACAGCACCTTTCCATTTTTGCCCTTTACCTCCGTTGCCACCTGTCGGTAACCCCTTAAGCATATAAAAGGAGGCCCGTGTGCAACGTAGAGGGGGGTTCGAACACTCACGCTCGGTCTCGCTAGCTGTTGGTGTGTACTGTAGCACTCCGCGCTCCCGAGCTAGAAATCAATACAAACCACAAAGCAGGAGTAGGGTTTTACGCATCCGTGCGGCCCGAACCTGGGTAAATCGCTCGCGTGCTTTGCCTCGATTTGCTCTTTGCACGATCTCCGCCCCCGCCGAACCGAAAGGGACCCGGTCCGTCGGTCCCATAGGTGCCCGTGGATCAGCACCCCGACAAATGGTGCATACTCAGGGAGAACACTTCTTGATAATTTAGTGAGAGATCATCTTATAATGCTACCGTCAATCAAAGCAAGATAAGATGCATAAAAGGATAAACATCACATGCAATCAATATAAGTGATATGATATGGCCATAATCATCTTGTGCTTGTGATCTCCATCTCCGAAGCACCGTCGTGATCACCATCGTCACCGGCGTGACACCATGATCTCCATCGTAGCATTGTTGTCGTCTCGCCAAGCTTGTGCTTCTACGACTATCGCTACCGCTTAGTGATAAAAGTAAAGCATTACATCGTGATTGCATTGCATACAATAAAACGACAACCATAAGGCTCCTGCCAGTTGCCGATAACTCGGTTACAAAACATGATCATCTCATACAATAAAATTCAGCATCATGTCTTGACCATATCACATCACAACATGCCCTGCAAAAACAAGTTAGACGTCCTCTACTTTGTTGTTGCAAGTTTTACGTGGCTGCTAAGGGCTTAAGCAAGAACCAATCTCACCTACGCATCAAAAACACAACGATAGTTTGTCAAATAGACTCCATTTTAACCTTCGCAAGGACCGGGCGTAGCCATACTTGGTTCAACTAAAGTTGGAGAAACTGTCACCCACAAGCCACCTATGTGCAAAGCACGTCGGGAGAACCGGTCTTGCGTAAGCGTACGCGTAATGTCGGTCTGGGCCGCTTCATCCAACAATACCGCCGAACCAAAGTATGACATGCTGGTAGGCAGTATGAGTTATATCGCCCACAACTCATTTGTGTTCTACTCGTGCATATAACATCAACATAAATAACCTAGGCTCGGATGCCACTGTTGGGTTTCGTAGTAATTTCAAAAAATTTCCTATGCACACGCAAGATCATGTGATGTATAGCAACGAGAGGGGAGAGTGTTGTCTACGTACCCACGCGGACCCACTGCGGAAGCATTGACACAACGTAGAGGAAGTAGTCGTACGTCTTCCCGATCCAACCGATCAAGCACCGAAACTACGGCACCTCCGAGTTCGAGAACACGTATAGCTCGATGACGTTCCCCGGACTCCGATCCAGCAAAGTGTCGGGGAAGAGTTTCGTCAGCACTACGGCGTGGTGACGATCTTGTTGTACTACAACAGCAGGGCTACGCCTAAACTCCGCTACAGTATTATCGAGGAATATGGTGGCTGGGGGCACCACACACGGCTAAGGAATAGATCACATGGATCAACTTGTGTGTCTCTAGGGTGCCTCTGCCTCAGTATATAAAGGAGCCAAGGGGGAGGGGGCCGCCGGCCAGGAGGAGGGCGCAGGAGGAGTCCTACTCCTCTCGGGAGTAGGACTCCCCCCCAATCCTAGTTGGACTAGGATTCCCCGAGGGGGAAAGAGAGAGAGGGGGGCCGGCCACCTCTCCTAGTCCTAATAGGACTAGGGGAGGGGGAGGCGCGCGGCCACCTTGGGCTGCCCCTTTCTCCTTTCCACTAAAGCCCATTAAGGCCCATATGGTTCCCGGGGGGTTCCGGTAACCTCCCGGTACTCCGGTAAAATCCCGATTTCACCCGGAACACTTCTGATGTCCAAATATAAGCTTCCAATATATCAATCTTTATGTCTCGACCATTTCGAGACTCCGAGTCATGTCCGTGATCACATCCGAGACTCCGAACAACCTTCGGTACATCAAAATGCATAAACTCATAATATAACTGTCATCGTAACCTTAAGCGTGCGGACCCTACGGGTTCGAGAACAATGTAGACATGACCTAGAGACGTCTCCGGTCAATAACCAATAGCGGGACCTGCATGCCCATATTGGCTCCTACATATTCTACGAAGATCTTTATCGGTCAGACCGCATAACAACATACGTTGTTCCCTTTGTCATCGGTATGTTACTTGCCCGAGATTCGATCGTCGGTATTCCAATACCTAGTTCAATCTCGTTACCGGCAAGTCTCTTTACTTGTTCTTGTAATGCATCATCCCGCAACTAACTCATTAAGTTGCAATGCTTGCAAGGCTTAAGTGATGTGCATTACCGAGAGGGACCAGAGATACCACTCCGACAATCGGAGTGACAAAACCTAATCTCGAAATACGCCAACCCAACATGTACCTTTGGAGACACCTATAGTACTCCTTTATAATCACCCAGTTACGTTGTGACGTTTGGTAGTACCCAAAGTGTTCCTCCGGTAAACGGGAGTTGCATAATCTCATAGTTATAGGAACATGTATAAGTCATGAAGAAAGCAATAGCAACATACTAAACGATCGGGTGCTAAGCTAATGGAATGGGTCATGTCAATCAGATCATTCTCTTAATGATGTGATCCCGTTAATCAAATTACAACTCATTGTTCATGGTTAGGAAACATAACCATCTTTGATTAACGAGCTAGTCAAGTAGAGGCATACTAGTGACACTTTGTTTGTCTATGTATTCACACATGTATTATGTTTCCGGTTAATACAATTCTAGCATGAATAATAAACATTTATTATGATTATAAGGAAATAAATAATAACTTTATTATTGCCTCTAGGGCATATTTCCTTCAATTTTGTGCAAATTGAAGAAGAGAGTCTCCCACAAGCTTGGGGGAGGCTTCTCAAAGTACTTAATGCTTTGCCTGATCATCCTCTTAAGAAACCTAAAATATTTGATATCTTGTATAATGGACTAACTGATGCTTCCAGAGATTACCTGGATAGTTGTGCAGGTTCTCTTTTCAGGGAAAGAACACCGGATGACGCTAAAATTTTATTGAATAATATGTTGGCAAATGAAAATAATTGGGCACCTCCTGAGCCACCTCCCGAGCCAACTCCTGAGCCAGCTCCTGAGCCAATTACTGAGCCTATTCCTCAAACAACTCCGAAGAAGAGAGGTGTTCTATTTCTTAGTCCCGAAGATATGCAAGAGGCAAAGAAATCTATGAAATAAAAAGGTATTAAAGCTGAAGATGTTAAGAATTTACCTCATATTGAAGAAATACATGGTCTTAATTTACCGCCTGTTGAAGAAGTATATGATCTCAATTACTTATTTACTAAAGAACCTCCCGATATCCCGACACAGGTAGTAAAGGTAAATTCTCTCTATAGATATGATAAAGTTGAAGTCCCTCCTACTAAAATTGCTAGTCAGTGCTTGGATGAGTTTAATGACTTTATGTTTAAGCAAGATGACTTTAATGCTTATTTTGGTAGACAATTGAAGCGGAATACCTTTATGATTAAACACTTGAGTGATTATATGGATAATATTAGAGGTGAACCTAAACTTGTTAGCAAACATGCTTCTATGATTACCACTCAAGTAGAACAAGTACTTAAAGCTCAGAAAGAAATGCTTGATGAAATGAATAGTAAGAAAAATGATTATGCTGTTAGAGTGGCTACTAGAACTGGTAGAATGACTCAGGAACCTTTGTATCCTGAAGGCCACCCTAAGAGAATCGACCAAGATTCTCAAAGAAATAATATTGATGCACCTAGTTCTTCTAAAAGGAAGAAAAAGAAAAATGATAGAACTGTGCAAACTTCTAGTGAACCTATTGCTGAACCACCTGATAACCCAAATGATATCTCTATGTCTGATGCTGAAACACAATCTGGTAATGAACATGAACCTAGTGAAAATGTTAATGATGATGTTCATGATGATGCTCAACCTAGTAATGATAATGATGTAGAAGTTGAACCTGATGTTGATCTTGATAACCCACAATCAAAGAATCAACGTTATGATAAAAGAGACTTCGTTGCTAGGAAACATGGTAAAGAAAGAGAACCATGCGTTCAGAAACCCATGCCTTTTCCTCAGAAACCATCCAAGAAAAAGGATGATGAGGATTTTGAGCGCTTTGCTGAAATGATTAGACCTATCTTTTTGCGTATGCGATTGACTGATGTGCTCAAAACAAATCCTTATGCTAAGTATATGAAGGATATCATTACTAATAAAAGAAAGATACCGGAGGTTGAAATTTCCACCATGCTTGCTAATTACACTTTTAAGGGTGGAATACCAAAGAAACTTGGAGATCCAGGAGTACCTACTATACCATGCTCCATTAAAAGAAATTATGTTAAAACTGCTTTATGTGATCTTGGAGCCGGTGTTAGTGTTATGCCTCTCTCTTTATATCGTAGACTTGACTTGAATAAGTTGACACCTACTGAAATATCTTTGCAAATGGCTGATAAATCAACTGCTATACCTGTCGGTATTTGTGAGGATGTGCCTGTTGTGGTTGCAAACGTTACTATTTTAACGGACTTTGTTATTCTTGATATTCCCGAGGATGATAGTATGTCTATTATTCTTGGAAGACCTTTTCTTAATACTGCAGGGGCTGTTATTGATTGCAACAAAGGCAATGTCACTTTTCATGTTAATGGTAATGAGCATACGGTGCACTTTCTGAGGAAACAACCTCAAGTTTATAGTATCAACTCTATTGGAAAAATTCCATCGATTATATTTGAAGGTTTTGAATTTCCTCTTCCTACTGTCAAAAAGAAATATGATATACTTATTGTTGGGGATGTCCATATCCCCGTTGAGGTAACATAGTGTTATTCGAAATTTCTCCGGTTCCATGATTATCGGAATGAGTTTGTTAGCAAGACTTGATCAACCTTGTTAGTGGATTCTTTGTGATGAGCATGAGATGGATGAAACTAGAAGCACAACCTTCTGTACCCTCTTTATATTTTCTGTTCTTTAGTAGAAATAAAGTAAAATAGTATTTTTCTGTCTGTTTCTGACTTATCCGTGCAATATAAAAATATCCCGAAAATAAAAGTCCTCAGAATGCCAGGCCAATTTAATATGATTTTTTCGAGAATATTTAAGGATTTTTAGTGCAAAAATTACCGCGGGGGGAGCTGCCACCTGGTCACGAGGGTGGAGGGCACGCCCTCCTCCTCGTGGGCCCACGCTGGCCCTCCTCCACTTATAGAAGTCTTGCCCTTAAATATTCTCCTCCATGATCTGATCGTAAGAACTTTATTTTTCAATCACGTTGATTCTCTACCTCATTCTGAAATTCCTTGAACTTTTCAAAGGTCTCAGACTTGTGTTTCATCAAGTAGACATACCCATATCTACTCAAGTCATCAGCGAGAGTGAGAACATAACGATATCCTCCGTGAGCCTCAACGCTCATTGGACCGCACACATCAGTATGTATGATTTCCCATAAGCTGGTTGCTCACTCCATTGTTCAGGAGAACGGAGTCTTGGTCATTTTGCCCATGAGGCATGGTTCGCATGTGTCAAATGATTCATAATCGAGAGACTCTAAAAGTTCATCAGCATGGAGCTTCTTCATGTGCTTTACACCAATCTGACCAAGGTGGTAGTGCCACAAGTATGTGGGACTATCGTTATCAACTTTACATCTTTTGGTATTCACACTATGAATATGTGTAACATCACGTTCGAGATTCATTAATAATAAACCATTGACCATCGGAGCATGACCATAAAACATATCTCTCATATAAATAGAACAACCATTATTCTCGGATTTAAATGAGTAGCCATCTCGTATTAAACGAGATCCGGATACAATGTCCATGCTCAAACTTGGCACTAAATAACAATTATTGAGGTTTAAAACTAATCCCGTAGGTAAATGTAGAGGTAGCGTGCCGACGGCGATCAGATCGACCTTGGAACCATTCCCGATGCGCATCGTCACCTCGTCCTTCGCCAGTCTCCGCTTATTCCGCAGCTCATGCTTTGAGTTACAAATATGAGCAACAGCACCGGTATCAAATACCCAGGAGCTACTACGAGCACTAGTAAGGTACACATCAATTACATGTATATCACATATACCTTTAGTGTTGCCGGCCTTCTTGTCCGCTAAGTATTTGGGGCAGTTCCGCTTCCAGTGACCCTTCCCTTTGCAATAAAAGCACTCAGTCTCAGGCTTGGGTCCATTCTTTGACTTCTTCCCGGCAACTGGCTTACCGGGCGTGGCAACATCCTTGCCGTCCTTCTTGAAGTTCTTCTTACCCTTGCCTTTCTTGAACTTGGTGGTTTTATTGACCATCAACACTTGATGTTCCTTTTTGATTTCTACCTCCGCTGATTTCAGCATTGAAAATACTTCAGGAATGGTCTTTTCCATCCCCTGCATATTGTAGTTCATCACAAAGCTCTTGTAGCTAGGTGGGAGCGACTGAAGGATTCTGTCAATGACCGCCTCGTCTGGGAGGTTAATGTCCAGCTGGGACAAGCGGTTGTGCAACCCAGAGATCTTGAGTATGTGCTCACTGACAGAACTATTTTCCTCCATCTTACTGCTGTAGAACTTGTCAGAGACTTCATATCTCTCGACCCGGGCATGAGCTTGGAAAACCATTTTCATCTCTTCGAACATCTCATATGCTCCGTGTTGCTCAAAACGCTTTTGGAGCCCCGGTTCTAAGCTGTAAAGCATGCCGCACTGAACGAGGGAGTAATCATCAGCACGCTGCTGCCAAGCGTTCATAACATCTTGGTTCTCTGGGATGGGTGCTTCACCTAGCGGTGCTTCTAGGACATATTGTTTCCTGGCAGCTATGAGGATGATCCTCAGGTTCCGGACCCAGTCCGTATAGTTGCTACCATCATCTTTCAGCTTGGTTTTCTCTAGGAACACGTTGAAGTTCATGTTGACATGAGCGTTGGCCATTTGATCTACAAGACATTTATGCAAAGATTTTTAGACTAAGTTCATGATAATTAAGTTCATCTAATCAAATTATTTAATGAACCCCCACTCAGATTAGACATCCCTCTAGTCATCTAAGTGAAACATGATCCGACTCGACTAGGCCATGTCCGATCATCACGTGAGACAGACTAGTCATCATCGGGGAACATCTCCATGTTGATCGTATCTTTCATACGACTCATGTTCGACCTTTCGGTCTCTTGTGTTCCGAGGCCATGTCTGTACATGCTAGGCTCGCCAAGTTAACCTAAGTGTTTGCATGTGTAAATCTGTCTTACACCCATTGTATGTGAATGTTGGAATCTATCACACCCGATCATCACGTGGTGCTTCGAAACAACAAACTGTCGCAACGGCGCACAGTTAGGGGAAACACTTTCTTGAAATTATTTTGAGGGATCATCTTATTTACTACCGTCATTCTAAGTAAACAAGATGCAAAAACATGATAAACATCACATGCAATCAAATAATAGTGACATGATATGGCCAATATCATATAGCTCCTTGATCTCCATCTTGGGGCTCCATGATCATCTTGTTACCAGCATGACACCATGATCTCCATCATCGTGTCTCCATGAAGTTGCTCGCCAACTATTACTTCTACTACTATGGCTAACACATTTAGCAATAAAGTAAAGTAATTTACATGGCGTTTCTCAATGACACGCAGGTCATACAAAAAATAAAGACAACTCCTATGGCTCCTGCCGGTTGTCATACTCATCGACATGCAAGTCGTGATTCCTATTACAAGAACATGATCACATACATCACATATATATCATTCATCATTCATCACAACTTTGGCCATATCACATCACAAAACACTTGCTGCAAAAACAAGTTAGACGTCCTCTAATTGTTGTTACAAGTTTTACGTGGCTGCAATAGGGTTCTAGCAAGAATGTTTTCTTACCTACGTAAAAGCCACAACATTATTTGTCAACTTCTATTTACCCTTCATAAGGACCCTTTTCGTCGAATCCGCTCCAACTAAAGTGGGAGAGACAGACACCCGCTAGCCACCTTATGCAACTAGTGCATGTCAGTCGGTGGAACCTGTCTCACGTAAGCGTACGTGTAAGGTCGGTCCGGGCCGCTTCATCCCACAATACCACTGAAGCAAAATAAGACTAGTAGCAGCAAGAAATTTAACAACATCTATGCCCACAACAAATTGTGTTCTACTCGTGCCAAGAGAACTACGCATAAACCTGGCTCATGATGCCACTGTTGGGGAACGTTGCAGAAAATAAAAAAATTTCTACGGTTTCACCAAGATCTATCTATGAGTTCATCTAGCAACGAGTGATCGGAGTGTGATAACCCACAAGTATAGGGGATCGCAACCGTTTTCGAGGGTAGAGTATTCAACCCAAATTTGTTGATTCGACACAAGGGGAGCCAAATAATATTCTCAAGTATTAACAGCTGATTTTTCAATTCAACCACACCTGGAAACTTAGTATCTGCAGCAAAGTGTTTAGTAGCAAAGTAATATGATAGTGGTGATAACGGTCACAAAGTAAAGACAGCAAAAGTAATGTTTTTGGTATTTTTGTAGTGATTGTAACAGTAGCAACGGAAATGTAAATAAGCGTAAACCAGTATATGGAAAACTCGTAGGCACCGGATCAATGATGGATAATTATGCCGGATGTGGTTCATCATGTAACAGTGATAACATAGGGTGACACAGAACTAGCTCCAGTTCATCAATATAATGTAGGCATGTATTCCGTAAATAGTCATACGTGCTTATGGAAAAGAACTTGCATGACATCTTTTGTCCTACCCTCCCGTGGCAGCGGGGTCCTATTGGAAACTAAGGGATATTAAGGCCTCCTTTTAATAGAGAACAGGAACAAAGCATTAACACATAGTGAATACATGAACTCCTCAAACTACGGTCATCACCGGGAGTGGTCCCGATTATTGTCACTTCGGGGTTGCCGGATCATAACACATAGTAGGTGACTATAGACTTGCAAGATAGGATCTAGAACTCACATATATTCATGAAAACATAATAGGTTCAGATCTGAAATCATGGCACTCGGGCCCTAGTGACAAGCATTAAGCATAGCAAAGTCATAGCAACATCAATCTCAGAACATAGTGGATACTAGGGATCAAACCCTAACAAAACTAACTCGATTACATGATAAATCTCATCCAACCCATCACCGTCTAGAAAGCCTACGATGCAATTACTCACGCACGGCGGTGAGCATCATGAAATTGGTGATGGAGGATGCTTGATGATGACAACGGCGATGAATCCCCCTCTCTGGAGCCCCGAACGGACTCCAGATCAGCCCTCCCGAGAGAGATTAGGGCTTGGCGGCGGCTCTGTATCGTAAAACGCGATGAAACGTTCTCTCTGATTTTTTTCTCCTCGAAAGCCAATATATGGAGTTGGAGTTGGCGTCGGAGGGCCACCAGGGGGCCCACGAGGTAGGGGGGCGCGCCCCCCACCCTCGTGGACAGGGTGTGGGCCCCCTGGTCTTCATCTTTGGCGAGTATTTTCTATTATTTATTCTAAGATATTCCGTGGAGTTTTAGGTCATTCCGAGAACTTTTGTTTTCTGCACATAAAACAACACCATGGCAATTCTGCTGAAAACAGCGTCAGTCCGGGTTAGTTCCATTCAAATCATACAAGTTAGAGTCCAAAACAAGGGCAAAAGTATTTGGAAAAGTAGATACGACGGAGACGTATCACCTCCCCCAAGCTTAAACCCTTGCTTGTCCTCAAGCAATTCAGTTGACAAACTGAAAGAGAAAAAGAAAAACTTTTACAAACTCTGTTTGCTCTTGTTTTTGTAAACATGAAAAGCCAGCATTCAAATTTCAGCAATTATTATGAACTAACCATACTCACAATAACACGTAGGTCTCACAATTACTCATATCAATAGCATAATCAGCTAGCGAGCCATAATAATAAAACTCGGATGACAACACTTTCTCAAAATAATCATAACAGGATATAACAAAATGGTATCTCGCTAGCCCTTTCTGAGACCGCAAAGCATAAATGCAGAGCACCTTTAAAGATCAAGGACTGACTAAACATTGTAATTCATGGTAAAAGAGATCCAGTCAAGTCATGCCCAATATAAACCAATCATAATGAATGCAAAGGACAGTGTGCTCTCCAGCGGGTGCTTTTTAATAAGAAGGGTGATGACTCAACATAAAAGTAAATAGATAGGCCCTTCGCAGAGGGAAGAAGGGATTTGTAGAGGTGCCAGAGCTCGATTTTTGAAGTAGAGATAAATAATATTTTGAGCGTCATACTTTCACTGTCAACGCAACAACTATGAGATGGTTGTATCTTCCATACTACATGCATTATAGGCAGTTCCCAAATAGAATGGTAAAGGTTTATACTCCCCCTCCTCCACAAGCATCAATCCATGGCTTTCTCAAAACAACGAGTGCCTCCAACATTCAACGGGTCCCAGGGGGAGTTTTGTTTAATTATTTTGATTTGCTTTGATCTTTTTGGATCATGGGACTGGGCATCCCGGTTACCGGCCCTTTCTCGTGAATGAGGAGCGGAGTCCACTCCTCTTGAGAATAACCCACCTAGCATGGAAGATATAGGCAGCCATAGTTGCACATGAGCTGCTCGAGCATACAAAACAGAATTTCATTTGAAGGTTTGGAGTTTGGCACATACAAATTTACTTGGAACGGCAGGTAGATACCGCATATAGGAAGGTATAGTGGACTCATATGGAACAACTTTGGGGTTTAAGGAGTTTGGATGCACAAGCAGTATTCCCGCTTAGTACAGGTGAAGGCTACCAAAAGACTGGGAAGCGACTAACTGAGAGAGCGACAATAGCCGTAAACATGCATTAAAATTAATTCACACCAAATATAAGCATGAGTAGGATATAATCCACCATGAACATAAATATCATGAAGGCTATGTTGATTTGATTCAACTACATGCGTGAACATGTGCCAAGTCGAGTCACTCAATTCATTTAAAGGAGGATACCATCCTATCATACCGCATCATAATCATCTCAATAGCATGTTGGCACGCAAGGTTAACCATTATAACTCATAGCTAATCAAGCATGGCACAAGCAACTATAATCTCTAAATGTCATTGCAAATACGTTTACTTCATAATAGCTGAATCAGGAACGATGAATCATCATATTTACAAAAACAAGAGAGGTCGAGTTCATACCAGCTTTTCTCATCCCAATGAGTCCATCATATATCATCATTATTGCCTTTCACTTGCATGACCGAACGGTGTGTATAATAATAAGAGTGCACGTGCATTGGACTAAGCTGGAATCTGCAAGCATTCAACTCAAGAGAGAAGACAAGTAATATGGGCTCTAAGTTAGATAAACAATCTTGCATATAAGAGCCACTTAGCATTTTCAATATAGTCTTCTCGACCCCCAAAGAAAGGAAAAGAAAAATAAAAACTATTTACACGGGAAAGCTCCCAACAAGCAAAAGAAGGACGGGAAATATTTTTGGGTTTTCTTTTTAATTCTACTACAAGCATGGAAAGTAGACTAACACTAATTTTTTTTGTTTTTCTTAAGGTTTATTAAACACACAAGAAGAAAGCAGGAAAAAGGAAAATAAACTAGAATGGATATTACAGTGAAAGAGTATGAGCACCGACATCTAGCAATGAGTGTGTGTGAACATGAATGTAATGTCGGTGGGAAATACGTACTCCCCCAAGCTTAGGATTTTGGCCTAAGTTGGTCTATTGCCAGGGATAACCTGGCTGATATCCGTAGGTGAAGCTGGGGCCGTACTGCGATGAAGAATAGTTGGGATCATAATGTGATGAAGAGGACTCTGACTGCCACTGGTTGGCAACCGCCTCAGGATCCCAAGAATAAACAGACATTCGTGGAGGCTCCGGTTCCAAGGCTGGTGTAGGATTCCGATAGGCTTCAACAGCCGCCCACGGAACAATGTAAGTACCTGCAGACAAGTTAAACAAAGAGGGAGCAGGCAAAGTAATAGTCTCAGGGTGATGTTTATCAAAGTACAATTTATATTTAAGCGCCCCTTCGTGATTCTTAACAAGAAAATCATGTGTTACGATACTCTTATAATCTAAATAAGCATGGGGCAGCGCTGTTTCTTCTTTCTCCTCATGCCTAATAGGTATTTCAAAATGTTCAGCTAGGCGTGAAGCATAAATACCTCCAAAGATGGGGCCCTTAGTACGGTTCATACTCAACCGTCTAGCAACAATTCCACCCATACTAACAGAGTTATTGCGGTATAAACCATGGAGCAAAATAATAATATTAGGAATACTAAGGTTCCCACAGTTCCCGCGACCAATCAAGCAACGACTAGCAAATAAGGCAAAGTAGCATAAAACAGGGAAATGTATACTAGTAATTCTTGCATCAGAAACCTTCCTGGTTTCTCCCACAGTGATAGTGTCAATATAAGCTTCCACTTCATTACGGTGTGGTTCATCTAAAGAACCCTCGAAAGGTATTTTGCAAACCTCGCAAAATGCAGCTAATGTCATCTCCCTAGCAACATCATATAAATGGAACTCTACTGTTGGAGGTGATTTCTTAGGGAAAAAGTAGAAGTTCTGGACAAAAGTATTTGTGAGTAAGAGATACTGATGACGTTGGTCGCGGAGGAAGTTGGTGAGGCCGGCGTTCTCAATCAATAGATAGAAATCTTCATAAATCCCGGCACTTCTCAAGAAGTCATCGGAAGGCCATTCACACGGCCGGACCTCCGCGATACGAGGCAGCTTAAATTTGGGCTTCTGTTCTTCTTCCTTTTGTTTCTCCTTAGAACTTCGGCTCGACGAGCCCCTCAAAAGTCTCTTCACTATTTCTGAAACAATCTGAAATTTTTAGTAACTTCAAACAAAGTGAACCAACTTCAATAAGATTGATAGCAACTACTCATACAAGTGCCTAGAGCACATATCAAGCATTAGAACTACTTGGAACCATATATATTTGACATGCAAGCTCAAGAACATGGTCACCTATGCAGCACAAATTTGCAATGAATAAAGCACTAGAAAAAAAACTAATTGGACAAATGGAGGAGTCACATACCAAGGAACAATCTCCCCAAGCAGTTTTGCGAGAGGTGCTTTGAGCAAGGAGATCGAAAATCGCAGCAAAAGTTGCTGGAACACGAGCTTGAGTTGGTTTTTCGGGTTTGTGCGAGACAGAGGAAGAAGATGGGTGCATGAATAAGTGGAGGAGGTCCACCGTGGGCCCACGAGGCAGGGGGGCGCGCCCTCCACCCTCGTGACCAGGTGGCAGCTCCCCCCGCGGTAATTTTTGCACTAAAAATCCTTAAATATTCTCGAAAAAATCATATTAAATTGGCATGGCATTCTGAGGACTTTTATTTTCGGGATATTTTTATATTGCACGGATAAGTCAGGAAACAGACAGAAAAATACTATTTTACTTTATTTCTACTAAAGAACAGAAAATATAAAGAGGGTACAGAAGGTTGTGCTTCTAGTTTCATCCATCTCATGCTCATCAAAAAGAATCCACTAACAAGGTTGATCAAGTCTTATTAACAAACTCATTCCGATAATCATGGAACCGGAGAAATTTCGAATAACACTATGTTACCTCAATGGGGATATGGACATCCCCAACAATAAGTATATCATATTTCTTTTTGACAGTAGGAAGAGGAAATTCAAAACCTCCAAATATAATCAATGGAATTTTTCCAATAGAGTTGATACTATAAACTTGAGGTTGTTTCCTCGGAAAGTGCATCGTATGCTCATTACCATTAACATGAAAAGTGACATTGCCTTTGTTGCAATCAATAACAGCCCCTGCAGTATTAAGGAAAGGTCTTCCAAGAATAATAGACATACTATCATCCTCGGGAATATCAAGAATAACAAAGTCCGTTAAAATAGTAACGTTTGCAACCACAACAGGCACATCCTCATAAATACCGACAGTTATAGTAGTTGATTTATCAGCCATTTGCAAAGATATTTCAGTAGGTGTCAACTTATTCAAGTCAAGTCTACGATATAAAGAGAGAGGCATAACACTAACACCGGCTCCAAGATCACATAAAGCAGTTTTAACATAATTTCTTTTAATGGAGCATGGTAGAGTAGGTACTCCTGGATCTCCAAGTTTCTTTGGTATTCCACCCTTAAAAGTGTAATTAGCAAGCATGGTGGAAATTTCAGCCTCCGGTATCTTTCTTTTATTAGTAATGATATCCTTCATATACTTAGCATAAGGATTTTTTTGAGCACATCAGTCAATCGCATACGCAAAAAGATAGGTCTAATCATTTCAGCAAAGCGCTCAAAATCCTCATCATCCTATTTCTTGGATGGTTTCAGAGGAAAAGGCATGGGTTTCTCAACCCATGGTTCTCTTTCTTTACCATGTTTCCTAGAAACGAAGTCTCTTTTATCATAACGTTGATACTTTGATTGTGGGTTATCAAGATCAACAGCAGGTTCAACTTCTACATCATTATCATTACTAGGTTGAGCATCATCATGAACATCATCATTAACATTTTCACTAGGTTCATGTTCATTACCAGATTGTGTTTCAACATCAGACATAGAGATATCATTTGGATTATCAGGTGGTTCAGCAATAGGTTCACTAGAAGTTGCACAGTTCTATCATTTTTCTTTTTCTTCCTTTTAGAAGAACTAGGTGCATCAATATTATTTCTTTGAGAATCTTGCTCGATTCTCTTAGGGTGGCCTTCAGGATACAAAGGTTCCTGAGTCATTCTACCAGTTCTAGTAGCTACTCTAACAGCATAATCATTTTTCTTACTATTCATTTCATCAAGCATTTCTTTCTGAGCGTTAAGTACTTGTTCTACTTGAGTGGTAACCATAGAAGCATGTTTGCTAACAAGTTTAAGTTCACCTCTAATATTATCCATATAATCACTCAAGCGTTTAATCATAAAGGTATTCTGCTTTAATTGTCTACCAAAATAAGCATTAAAGTCATCTTGCTTAAACATAAAGTCATTAAACTCATCCAAGCACTGACT
The DNA here is from genome assembly GCF_018294505.1 of Triticum aestivum. Classification (NCBI taxonomy): domain Eukaryota; kingdom Viridiplantae; phylum Streptophyta; class Magnoliopsida; order Poales; family Poaceae; genus Triticum; species Triticum aestivum. The sequence continues at coordinate 591,769,258 of NC_057803.1, read as the reverse complement.
AGCAATTTTAGTAGGTGGGACTTCAACTTTATCATATCTATAGAGAGAATTTACCTTTACTACCTGTGTCGGGATATCGGGAGGTTCTTCAGTAAATAAGTAATTGAGATCATATACTTCTTCAACAGGCAGTAAATTAAGACCATGTATTTCTTCAATAGGAGGTAAATTCTTAACATCTTCAGCTTTAATACCTTTTTCTTTCATAGATTTCTTTGCCTCTTGCATATCTTCGGGACTGAGAAATAGAACACCTCTCTTCTTCGGAGTTGGTTTAGGAATAGGCTCAGGAGCTGGCTCAGGAGTTGGCTCGGGAGGTGGCTCAGGAGGTGCCCAATTATTTTCATTTGCCAACATATTATTCAATAAAATTTTCATTTGGCCGGCGGCGGTTCCTCGGGTCCAGCCTCCCGCCTCATACGTCGACACTAGCTTCGACACAGATCTGGATGACTCTAAGTCACAAAACGGATACGTGTATATGTTGAATGGTGGAGCAGTAAGCTGGTGTAGCTGCAAGCAGAGCGTCGTGGTGGGATCTACATGTGAAGCGGAATACATGGCAGCCTCGGAGGCAGCGCATGAAGCAATTTGGGAGAAGGAGTTCATCACCGACCTAGGAGTCATACCCAATGCGTCAGGGCTGATCAAACTCTTCTATGACAACACTGGAGCTATTGCACTTGCCAAGGAGCCCAGGTTTCACAAGAAGACCGGGCACATCAAGCGTCGCTTCAACTCCATTCGTGAAAATGTTCAAGATGGAGACATAGAAATTTGCAAAGTGCATACGGATCTGAATGTCGCAGATCCATTGACTAAACCTCTTCCGCGAGCAAAACATGATCAACACCAGAACTCTATGGGTGTTGGATTCATCACAATGTAACTAGATTATTGACTCTAGTGCAAGTGGGAGACTGTTGGAAATATGCCCTAGAGGCAATAATAAAAGGATTATTATTATATTTCCTTGTTCTTGTTAATTGTCTTTTATTCATGCTATAATTGTGTTATCCGGAAATCGTAATACATGTGTGAATACATAGACACCAACATGTCCCTAGTAATCCTCTAGTTGACTAGCTCGTTGATCAACAGATAATCATGGTTTCCTGACTATGGACATTGGATGTCATTGATAACGAGATCACGTCATTAGGAGAATGATGTGATGGACAAGACCCAATCATAAGCATAGCACAAGATCGTATAGTTAGTTTGCTAGAGCTTTTCCAATGCCAAGTATCTTTTCCTTAGACCATGAGATCGTGTAACTCCCGGATACCGTAGGAGTGCTTTGGGTGTACCAAACGTCACAACGTAACTGGGTGACTATAAAGGTATACTACGGGTATCTCCGAAACTATCTGTTGGGTTGACACGGATCGAGACTGGGATTTGTCACTCCGTATGACGGAGAGGTATCTCTGGGCCCACTCGGTAATGCATCATCATAATGAGCTCAAGGTGACCAAGTGTTTGGTCACGGGATCATGCATTACGGTACGAGTAGAGTGACTTGCCGGTAACGAGATTGAATGAGGTATTGGGATACCGACGATCGAATCTCGGGCAAGTAACATACCGATTGACAAAGGGAATTGTATACGGGGTTGCTTGAATCCTTGACATCGTGGTTCATCCGATGAGATCATTGAGGAGCATGTGGCAGCCAACATGGGTATCCAGATCCCGCTGTTGGTTATTGGCCGGAGAGCCGTCTCGGTCATGTCTACATGTCTCCCGAACCCGTAGGGTCTACACACTTAAGGTTCGGTGACGCTAGGGTTGTAGAGATATGAGTATGCAGTAACCCGAAAGTTGTTCGGACTCCCGGATGAGATCCCGGACGTCACGAGGAGTTCCGGAATGGTCCGGAGGTAAAAAATTATATATGGGAAATCGAGTTTCGGCCATCGGGAAAGTTTCGGGGGTCACCGGTATTGTACCGGGACCACCGAAAGGGTCCCGGGGTCCACCGGGTGGGGCCACCTATGCCGGAGGGCCCCATGGGCTGAAGTGGGAGGTGAAACAGCCCCTAGTGGGCTGGTGCGCCCCCCCTTGCCCCCCTGCGCCTAGGGTTGGGAACCCTAGGGGAGGGGGCGCCTCCACTTGCCTTGGGGGGCACTCCACCCCCTTGGCCGCCGCCCCCCTAGGAGATCCCATCTCCTAGGGCCGGCGCCCCCCCTTGGGGACCCTATATATAGAGTGGGGAGGGAGGGCAGCCGCACGCATGCCCCTGGCGCCTCCCTCTCCCACTCCAACACATCCTCCTCCTCCGCAGATCTTGGCGAAGCCCTGCCGGAGTACTGCCTCTCCATCACCACCACGTCGTCGTGCTGCTGCTGGAGCCATCTTCCCCAACCTCTCCCTCCTCCTTGCTGGATCAAGGCGCGGGAGACGTCATCTGCTCCGTACGTGTGTTTGGATCTCCGGTGATTTGGATCACGACGAGTACGACTCCCTCAACCCCGTTCTCTTGAACGCCTCCGCTCGCGATCTACAAAGGTATGTAGATGCACTCCGATCACTCGTTGCTAGATGAACTCATAGATAGATCTTGGTGAAACCGTAGAAATTTTTTTATTTTCTGCAACGTTCCCCAACACATGGAACCAATCAAATACGTGTAGGTATGACATGTGTTTTTTTAATCTCTTGTGGATGTCAATATTTTTCTACAGTTACATATATACAACTGAATCACAAAGTTAAAAAATGATTAGGTACACCATAGAATAGTCTCACATCTTGGTTTATTTATTACCCTGTTTAAATATGAACCGACATGCTTGTCAAATTTATAATTTGTTATTTGCTTGCCTCAAGGCAATCTCTCTCTCTATCTATCTATCTATCTATCTATATATCTATCTCTGTGTGTGTGTGTGTGGACAGAAACACTCCCATACCTGAGGTCTCAGTTAATGTACAGTGATTTAGTTACTTTCAGATTTTGGTATTTTTTGAGAAGTGTTCCGCAAATATGAACGAAAGGAGCTTGTATTTGATGTGATAGTCTAGGAAGTTTTATTTAAGGTATCATCCATGTCAACGAAAAATAGTACTACACATGTGAATAAAAGGCACCTATGACATACAAAGTACTACAATAAAATCGGAGGGCTAGGGAAGTGTTGGACTGGAGCCTCGCCCCCATCCGGTATGCTCTGTCCAAGTACGTGCTCATGTTCACCGCATCTACATACTGGATGGAACCTTTTGCTAATTGCGAAGTATGTGCAAGTCAGTATTGAACGCTCTGTATTATTGTTCCATGCAGTAGTTTAGGTGGGAATTATATTGATGATTTCATTTTACCTTCATATCTGCTGAATTTTCTTACCAAACACAAAAGTTTTGTGTCTTGAGGTGTTGATAGAAGTGAACATAATTCATGAAACAATCCTAATACTCTGAAAATATTTTTATGGTTCGGTATTCCTATGAGGGGTGTGAGTGGAGACTGAAATGAGTGGATTAACACGTGGAGCAACTGCTGCCTATGAGGCGAGTGAGTGGAGACGGCCAGGTCTGTGCGGCGGAGGGGCTATAGAAGCTCGAACGAAAGAGTAATATTGATTTGAGAGAATGTGCTTTCAAAATTTTGTCTTGACTACAACACTGTAGTTGTTTTTTCTGGTATGTATAGTAAGCATATAGGTGTCAATTTTGGAGCAGATGATAGATTGTTGTTGTGGTGATATGATATTTTCATGACTATTCATATCAATGATCATGCTTGCCCACATGAGAAACACACGAAGAAGAAAAGATTGTGAGATAGGGAGGGGAAGAGAAAGATGACGAGGAGATGCATTTATCTACCCCATCACAAGAATGAAATATCATCACATGTCAATTGTCTATCACTCCCATATCACATGACATTTCTCTTTGTATATACATTTTTAGTAGCATATTTTTGTTGTGTATATATTTTGTTAGCCCGTCGCAACGCAAGGGCATTCTACTAGTAGATAGTAGAGAAACACATCTTGACAACAACACATACTCGTAAACAGCAGCACATCTCATGAGCAACAACACTTATTTGTGGTAATTTTGGACGTCAATTAACATTGATATATATAGCCATATAAGGAATGAGGCAATTCAAGACATTAATCACCTAGATACGTATCATGTATGGGATTCTGGACATGGGATTCTAGCTTCGTCATGGGCTAGCTGCGGGATTTATGTAAGAAAAATGTTTAATATGTGGATAAATAATACTTAAGACCAATTTATAAAATTATATGCGGATACATGGTACACGGGTATGGGTTATACTAAACCATACACATACCCACTATACCCGATGTGTTTCAAATTTCCTATTTATGTACCCATGGGTTTTTTTTAACCCATACCCTTGCCATAATAGGATTTTTACCCGCTGGGTACACGGGTAATGGGTACCCATTGCCATCCCTAATCCTAGAAAGTACATCTAATACTGAAATAAAAGTATAGAAGATAGCGAGGTGCATGCGATGATTTCGCCAATCTTGATATTTCACAACTTTAGCCTTTGGTTCATGCAATATTAGTGTGCATGTGGTGTACTTTGTCTCCTTGCATCCACATTGCGCTCCATGTTTCTAATAAAAAATGACTTTGCACTTGAAATTTTGTAACATGTAAAACATAGATTGTGTTAATGTACTCCGAAGATTTGAAGTTGTCCATAATTTACCAAGAATACAATTTTGAAATTAAACAACTTCTGAGTTGCGCTCCTATCGGTAGCGCCACATCCATAGTATCCCTAGACATGTTATCGATCGCATTCGTACAGGCTGAGAGGACATTCAACCACTCCGAATCTACTACCAACTGACAAACTGATAAGCAACATCAAGTGAAATGCCTTAAGTGGAACAGACAACAACAGCTAGAAACATCCTTTCGTTGCACTAAAGATTGTGTTGAGGCCCTAAGTAGTTCACATTTTTTCATACAGTCCATTGAGTTTTTTGTGTACTAGGGGCAAAAAGGATGAGAAATGGAATCCCTACAAGCATATTTGCACATAAAAATTTGCGAAAACATGGAACACACAACACAGAGAACAGAGACCAAAGTTTTTTTTCTTTCTCCACTTGCAAATCAAATCTCTGCAACCCTATAACCTACAAACTGTAGGAGCGTCGCTTAAAGACCGTACCACTGAAAAGAGTGGAAATAGAGTGTCAAAATTGGATGAAATTGCAGAACTGAAGTTTTTGATGGGTCAAACCTTATGGGCACGTTTCACTCATCTCCCATTGCAAGCTCTAGTGTGTAATCATCTCTATCCTGAAATAGAAAGACGGATCGGTTTCATCTTAGGAAAGCTCGAAAGATGCACATATTTAAGAGGGGTATCAATAAAACTGACTTGGCTGATAGCCATAGCTATCAGCTTCCTAGAACAAGGAACCGCAGTTTTCGAACAAGAAAAGGTTGGCAATACTTACAACAGGACCTCGTGCAAAATATATTCCAAACTGGAGCCAATATACCTATACATTGAGAATTTGAGATAGACCATTGTTAATGGTGCAATCATCAGAATTTAGAAGAATATTTCATAGTTCCTACTGCATATTTGAACTAGAAAATTCTTAAAACTCAGAAGGCGGCTAAGAGAATTGCTTGCCTTGTCTTTATCTTGAGCTTCAACCTCCAGATAAGAGGATGGGTAACCAACACATAACAATGCATACACCTGAAAAGGAAGCCATACAAATGCAACATCAATAGGATTTCAGTTTGCTGAGGTAGAATCATAATGATTCACTAAGACTGTAACATATGGCCTGTATATGAAGCACACATAGTGCACCCGATTCACATTTGGCAATTCTAGAGCACCAAAAAATTAAAAGGTTACTGTGACGAATAAAGTTTCGTCCAACGGTTGTACTCATCACCATGCAATGCAAATCATAAAACTGAACGGGATGACAGTAACACAGTAGCACATACACAAACGACATAACTAAATCAGATCATGGGACAATAATTGCATAATCGCACACAATCTATTTAACAGTAATGAACATGAAGATCCCAATAACGCATAACAAAGTGGGTTTATGTGCTCTCTTAAGTCGCGGATATAACAACAGCTTATGTCTCATTTGCCCTGATTTATCTTAACAGTGCTAGTACAACAACCTGATTAGCACAAATTTCTTAATTCAGTAGCTTGTCTAGATGTAAACAAGGGTTGAAAGGATGGATTGAGAAGCAATTATCCATTGGAAGGAAGGAGATCTTAGTAAGAGCATCTCCAGT
>NC_057803.1:591759279-591762689 GCF_018294505.1 Triticum aestivum | reverse complement strand
AAAATTTCGGCAAACATGGCATACATTAGGCGATATTTAGGTGGTTCACAGTTTTTTTACATATAGAAACATAATAATAAGTCTACTAAAAAGAAGAAGAAGAACGGCCGCGCCGACAGGCCGAAGAACTCGCTGAACACATCGAAGTTGCCGCCGCCATCGTCGTCCTTCTCCTCCTTCACGCGGCCGTCCCTACTGGACCCCTGCCTGGGGTCCCCATGGTGGACTAGTTTGGCCGGCGGCAGCACCTCATTGTCGCTGTCATCGAGAACGACGACGCCTCCCTCGTCGCGGCCACGACACCGAGCGGTGATCTCCTCCAGGACGCGGCGCTGGCGCTCCATCTCCGTCCGCGCCCAGTCCTCCCGCGCCCACTTCATGGCGGCCTCGTCGTCGAAGGCGGCCTCGTCGTTGTGCTCGCACTTCATGGGGCCAAGCGTCGGCTCCGTCTTCGGCCTTATGAGGCGGGAGGCTGGACCCGAGGAACCGCCGCCGCCCTCGTTGATGGCGATCCAGAGGAGCGGGAGGAGGAACGGGAGGAGGAGGACCCGCCCAGCATCCTCCTCGGCTTCCATGAACCGCAACTTTGGAGGGGGACCGGGGCGGTCGGGTACGTCAGCGGCAGATTGTTGCCGCCCTCGAGGTACTCGAGGACGGCGTGTAGCGTGCAGCCGGGGGCGCCCCATCGCAGGCAGCAGCCATCGCTGTTGTTGCGCCCCCTCACCAGTGGCGTGTTGTTGATGGAGGCCAGCCGCTCCGCCTTTCGGTGTTTGAAGTACGCTGCCCACGCCTCGTGGTTGCCGGCGTCGTACTCCGGAAGGGCTCGCTCCTCCTCCGATAGAGACGCCCGCACACGGTCGATCTCGGCTTGGAAGTAGTGGGGGTGCTCGACGTCGGGCAGCAGGGGGACGGGGACGCCCCTGGCGCTGAGCCTCCACCGCCCCGGCGCACGCATGTCGGGAGGCGCCGGGTAGTTCGCTTCGTGGAGGAGATGGGCTTCCCACTCGTGTAGAGAGCGGCGGCTGAAGCCATTGGCCGCTGCCCCTCGCCGGGGCACCTTTCGCCCATCGTCTGTGTGTGCACCGGGAGAGAGGGAAAGAGAGTTCGACGGCGACGGCTGTGAGTGCACGGGGAGAGAGGGGGGTTGCGGGTAGGGTGCGTTCAGTGGTGAGGCAGGGGCGGCTTATATAGCGGCCGGGAGGTGGCATGTGTACGCGTGATGAGAGAGGGCGCGTTTTCTCACTGCGCCGCCCGTGAGGAATCAATGGAAGGCTGACCGGCAGCAGCCTTGGCATTGATTCCCCATGGAAACCGAGGCGATGAGGATGACGAGGCGCGGGGGTCGCTGACTCGGCGGGCCCGCCGTTCTTTCGCACCAAAAAAGATTGTACGGGGCCGCCGGGCGCCCCCTAGCGCGCCGGGTTTGGCCTGGGTTCGTCGGCGCTAGTTTCGGCCCTAACCGGCGAAAATTGGGCTCCTGTGGGCGCGACTGGGCCGATTTTTGTGCGTCGGCGCTAAAAAATGGCCTTGGGAGGCCTGTTGGGGTGCAGCTGGAGATGCTCTAAAGGCCACAACTCAAGCTATAAATGTGTTCGCCATCTTTGTATTTTATTTGCCTAAAGGAATTTGCAAAGAAATTAATGACATTATTGCTCAGTTTGGGTGGCGAGATGAGGAGGATAATAAAAAGATGGATTGGCTCGCATGGTGGACAATTCTCTTTCCTAAAAGTGAAGGGGGTAAGGACTTTAGAGATTTATATATTCTTTTAGCCTTGCGATGCTTGCCAAGCAATGATCGAGATTCATACCTAACCCTGATTTGTTCCACGCAAGAATTTTAAAAGCCAAGTACTTCCCTAACTATGATCTCTTACAATCTACCCTTAAGAAAGGCTCATCATTCACGTGGCCACAACATCATGTTTTCTTTTTCATCCTTCAAGCGTGGATATATTTGGAGGATTGGTACAGGGGAGAGCATCCCATACAGTTCGGACTGGAAGGTAATTACCCCGAAAATGCTACATTCACGGGCTCCTACGAAGAGAATACATAAACATCCTAACTAAGTAAAGATGCCCCCTGATTTTTAAGGGGTGGGCCCCTCCCTTCCCTTATGTCCAATCACATCTTCGCACGTTGTTGATTTTTTATTACTTTTATTATTACCCACCCCACGAGGTTAAACAGTAGTTAGGGATCTAATCGATGCTATTATTATTGGTTTGTGGCATGAAGAGCTCACGGGGATAATGAGTTTGGCTAAAAAAAGGAGAGGAGAGGAGGGGATTGCTAATTTTGGCGCGGTAATCTCTCCGGGCCTCTCAACGTGCGGGTCGATGTATATATAGAGCTAATTAAGCTCCTTCATCCTCACACCGCACCACAATCTCTCCTCCTACGTAGTGTGCAAACCAACCAACACAAGACAAGAGAAGCAGCAATGGCGGTGCAGCAGTGTACGGTGGCGCTCTTGGTGGCCGTCGCCCTCGTGGCGGGGCCAGCCGTCTCGTATGCTGCCGAAGCTGGCTACGCCCCAGCCGGGCCACAGCCCAAGGCCACGACCGAGGAGCAGAAGCTAGCTGAGAAGGCCAACAACGCCTTCAAGGCGGCCGTGGCGGCCGCAGCCGCAGCCCCTCCAACGGACAAGGGCAAGATATTCCTGAACACCTTCGTGCAGATCTTCGGCAACTGGTCTCTTGAGGGGGTCACCGACACGTCCAGCACCAAAGCCATTTTCAACTCCAGGGTCGGCTTCGCTCTGGCGTTGGCCTCACACAAAGCCCAGGGTGCTACCCCGGAGGCCAAGTATGAATCCTTCGTGGCCATGTTCGACAAGTCGCTCTGCATCATCGTCGGCATCCTGAAGGTCCACTCCGGTGAGGAAGTCAAGGGGCCGATCCCTGCCGGGGAGCTCAAGGCCATCGACCAGATCGACGCCGCCTTCAGCACTGCAGCCACCACTGCCGACGCTGCCCCGATAAAGGACAGGTCCACCGTCTTCGACTCTGCCTTCAGCAAGGCCATCAAGGAGACCACTGGTGATGCATACGAGGCCTACAAGTTTGTCCCTGCCCTCGAGTCCGCCGTCAAGAAGAGCTACGCCATTTTTCTTCCCAGGAATCCCCAGGACAAGCGCACGCTCATTGAGTCATTCCTGAGCGACACCATCGTCTCCATGGTCGTCCCCGCCCCCGCCACTCCCACCGCCGCCGCCGCTGCCGGTGGCTACAAAGTCTGAGCTCATCACGCATATACTGTACGTAGATATGCATATGCGTACGTGTGTACGTTACTGTGGCGGTGAGCGAGTTTGATCGATAATCAAAATCAATTCTTTGTTTTCGTTTCATGCACCGGCGATCGAGATCGATGACTTCTTAGAGCATCTCTAGCCGTTCTCCCCCC
>NC_057803.1:591752005-591759269 GCF_018294505.1 Triticum aestivum | reverse complement strand
CAGCACTGCAGCCACCACTGCCGACGCTGCCCCGATAAAGGACAGGTCCACCGTCTTCGACTCTGCCTTCAGCAAGGCCATCAAGGAGACCACTGGTGATGCATACGAGGCCTACAAGTTTGTCCCTGCCCTCGAGTCCGCCGTCAAGAAGAGCTACGCCATTTTTCTTCCCAGGAATCCCCAGGACAAGCGCACGCTCATTGAGTCATTCCTGAGCGACACCATCGTCTCCATGGTCGTCCCCGCCCCCGCCACTCCCACCGCCGCCGCCGCTGCCGGTGGCTACAAAGTCTGAGCTCATCACGCATATACTGTACGTAGATATGCATATGCGTACGTGTGTACGTTACTGTGGCGGTGAGCGAGTTTGATTGATAATCAAAATCAATTCTTTGTTTTCGTTTCATGCACCGGCGATCGACATCGATGACTTCTTAGAGCATCTCTAGCCGTTCTCCCCCCCGGGGCTTGAAATAGCGCCGGCTGGGGGCCAACCGACGGAAAAATCGGCGTAGGGGGCTCGGGTTTCCAGCTGACCCCCAAGCTCGCCCCCCTCAGCCGCCGATTTTGGCCCACTTTCGGCGGAAATCGGCCCAATTTTGGCCCATGTTCGGTGTGGTTTGGAACAAATTGAACAAAAATTAATTTTTATCACATAGTTCATCAACGAAATCAATACAAATCAAATAGTTCAACAAATCAAACTCATAATTTGAACACAAAAAAACTCATATTTCATCACATGTCGAGCTAGGTGTTGCCCTTGAGCCTCTATAGGTGCTCCACCAAATCGTGCTCCAGTTCTTGATGCACATGTGGGTCTCGCATCTCCTGACGCATATTGAGTAAGGCAGACCAGGTTGCCGGTAGCTGGTGATCAACTTTGGCAAGAGGACCCAGCATGTAATATGGTTCAGTGTCAAACAATGGCTCTTCCTTCTCGCTCTCAATGATCATGTTGTGCAAGATGACACGGCAAGTCATGAGTTTCCACATTTGATCTTTCAACCAGGTCAGAGCGGGGTACCAGACAACAACAAATCGAGATTGGAGCACACCAAACGCCCGCTCGATATTCTTCCTGCAAGCCTCCTAACACTTGGCAAAGTAGGAGTTCTTGCCTCCTGGCATAGGGTTTGAGATAGTCTTCACAAATGTGGACCATCTCAGATAGATGCCATCTGCTAGGTAGTATCCCTTGTTGTAGTGGCGCCCATTGACCTTGAAGTTCACCGGAGGAGCATGACCTTCAACAAGCTTGGCAAAAACATTCGAGCACTGCAGTACGTTGATGTCATTGTGAGTTCCTGACATACCGAAGAATGATTGCCAAATCCAGAGGTCCTGTTTGGCCACCGCCTCAAGTACCAAACTGCAAGCTCCTTTGGAACCTCTGTACATCCCCTGCCAAGCAAATGGACAGTTTTTCCATGCCCAATGCATACAGTCGATGCTTCCAAGAATCCCAGGAAATCATCTTGTTGCATTCTATACTAGGATCCGAGCAGTGTCTTCAGCATTGGGTCATCGTAAGTATTATGGTCCAAATATTGCCACTACTATTCTGTAGAACTTGTACAAACACTCAATGGTGGTGGACTCGGCCATGCATCCATAGTCTTCCAGTATATCACGGGGAGCTCCGTATGCAGGCATCCTCGTAGCTATCGTGCACTTCTGCAGTGGGGAGAATCCAAGTGTGCTAGTGCAATCCTTCTTGCACTTGAAGTAGCTGACGAACTCTTGGGTGGAATTCACAATCCCGAGGAAGAGCTTTCAGCTCATCCGATAAACGGCGCCGAAATACTTACTCCCCGTGCAGTGGAGCGTCGGTGAAGTAGTCGGTGTCGAGCAAGCAATAGCCCTTCAGTCGATGCCTCACTAGTGCAGAACCAGGAAATAGCACCGGTTCGTAAGGCCATTTAGTGACGGTTTAGGAACCGGCACTAACGTTTCGGCACTAAAGCCCCCCCCCCTTTAGTACCGGTTCAGCACGAACCGGTGCTAAAGGGCAACCACGTGGCACGAGCCAGCTCCGGGGGCCGGGAGCCCTTTAGTACCGGTTGGTGTTACCAACCGGTACTAAAATGTTTGGGGGGTTTTTGGTTTTATGATTTCTTTTTCATCTAATTTTGTGTTTTCCGTTTTAATTCTTTTTCGTTTGCTTGTATTTTATGGTACTACACATTGTACACGTTATGCATATATATATATATATATATATATATATAAATAGAATTTCTAGTAGAACCAATCATATATATATCATCAATGTCTCACAAACCATATTAATTCACACATACACACATGTATAGCTATATACAAGTTCTCCTACATATGCATGTTGCCTTCGAAGCCAGTGGCATTAGCCTAATTGGTGCCTTCGGAGCACGATGACAATTGGAAGTGGTTCATGGGGGTGGTAGCGGGTAATAGTATTCTCCCTTCGGATTTATGACCTGGTCGAGCAAAAATCCCGCTATTTCCTCTTGAAGAGCTTCTACGCACTCCGTTTCTAGGAGCTTGTCCCGCACCTCTTTGAACTGTTAAGAAGGAGATCAATATGCATGTGTATTAGTTGTGTGACTAGATATCGATAATGGTGTAAAAATTGTGAATAGTGTTCTGACAAGCGTACCCATTCCTGTCTTTGAGATCTGCTCCTTTCGGACGCCATCATGCGAATGTTCTCGCAAACGCAGAATGCACCTAGATCAGTCCCCTACGCCTGCTTCAGGCCCTTTATTACGAGAATGGAATTTAATTTAATCAGATAATAATTAATCAAGCATGATAATTAAAGAGATGGCAGCTAGCTAGCTAGCTAGTACTACTTAATTACTTACCTTGGATCGAAACCATTTCAGCTTTGGTTTCCATTCGCCTTCCGTGACGCTGATGAACCTTGCCCAAGCCCTGCCCGCTGACAAAGAAAATGAATAAAGGGGTTATTAAATAGTTCATATCATGAAATGACGAATTACTAAATAGGCCAAGATATATAGTTAATAATGATTGAAATTACCTGTTGACTATCCCAAACAAGATGTTATAGTCACTTTGTTTTTTAAGTAGCGAGTCCAGTATTTCAACTGTTCCGGCGTCAACTTTAATGATACACAAGATCCAGTGAAATCTGCATGCACACACGTTTGCATGTCTTAATTAAGTGGGCATATGTAAGCAAAAACATGTAGCTAGCTAGCTAGTAGGCAAAAACAGAGAATTTGTAGTACAAGAAAGTGTGACTCACTGGAAGTTGTAAGGAAGTAGTATATCTTCATTGTATTTGAGGCGCTTCAAGAACTCTAGCATGCTGTCCTCTACCTCTTTTTCTTGATGCTTGTTTATTTTCCATGTGTATTCATTAACGGTGTTTGGGTCAATGAACCCAATGCCATAGCGTCCACCTTTTCTCATTTCATACATCTTCATCCTGCATAATACCACAGAAAAGAATATAGTGAGGATAATTACAGGTAATGATTGATCAAAAGGATCACTACAGCTAGCTTGAGACTTAAATTACAGAAAGAAATCACTTATAGACAATAGCAACTGACGATAGATTTGTCGAGTGCGTCTTGATTGTATAACTGAAACAGTTCAGGATACTCAACGGCCACAGCTTTCTCATGGTAGTAATCATCCTTCTTGACATACACCATGAGGGACTCTCGATTGGATCTCTTGGTAATGTCCATGTACCATTGATGCAATTCATACATTCTCGTTGGGAGCTTGTTGACATCTTCTGGCTCGACCAAAGGTTCGCCCCGGACATATTTCTGTTTTATTTCCTCCTCTATAATCCCAGGCATGTCCTCGATCTCGAGGAGTTGTCCAACAGTGATCTTGAGTTCTTCAGCCTGCATTATATGCTCCTGGGTTATTACCACATCGCCCACCTCGGGAACGTAAACTATTTGGCCACAATAATATTGGGCGTGCATACTGTCACGTGTTGTTGGCGGTGCAACAAGCGGGGGGGGTCGATTGTGCCGCCTGTTTTCCTAGCTGGGCAACGGTTTTCCCGCTTTTTTGACAACTGCTTGTTGTTTGCTCGAGCACGAGCTCGCCTCCTTCTGTAGACGTTGTCGATGTAACTTCCTGATGTGGCGCTCATAGTCTGTGTCAACAGGCTTAGGAGCTGGTGGTTGAGCCATACGAATGAAGTGGTCAACTACTTCCACAGGCACTTTCTCCCTTGGCGGCGGTGGCGGTTTCGGTCCAAAATGGGCGTCGAGTTCTGCCTGCACTATGGCATTGGTTTGCTCCTCGGTCCTGTCGTAAGCCCTCACAGGAAGAGGAGTAGTGAGGTTTGGACCATATTTATATCGCTTGCCTCCGCCTGTACTTCCTGTACTATGACCTCGACTCGTACCGCTACGCACCATAGCTGCGGGGTGTCTCTTCTGCGATTGCTGAGGCGGTGGAGACGGCTGATGGGGCTGAGTTGGACGAGGAGGAATGGCCTGAAGCTGTGCCGGACTTGAAGTGGCCTGAGGTTGTGCCGGACTTGGAGGAGGAGTGGACGTCTGACGCTGTGTCGGACTTGGAGGAGGAGTGGCCTGACACTTTGCCGGACTTGGAGGAGGAGGAGTGGCCTCACGCGTTGGTGGACTTGGAGGAGCGGGAGTCTACTGACTCGGTGGCGGACTTCATAAGATGATGCAATCCTTTCTCCATAGGATGACACGATGTATGGCCTCTCCCAATGTGTGCTCGTCGTCACCTCCAGGAATGTCAAGCTGTAGCTCCGAATATGGGTCCACCACCTCATCAACCAAGACACGAGCATAGCCCGCTGGAATCGGGTTGCAATGGAAGGTTGCCTCGGGGGAATTTGAAAAAGCAACGGCGTCCGCCACCTTCATGGATATGTTCTTCATTTTGAAGTGTAGCTCGCAGTTAGTGTTCTCCGTGATGTCATCCACGGGGTATCTATCCAGCACTACTGCGTCGCGCGGGGCGGAACCCATGCTGCTTCTCGGCATGGATGGGGCGCTGGTATCCAATGCTGGATCATCCGCTAGCTGCTGCAGCTGCTGAGACCCCCTTTGCTGGCTAAGTGAGTCGATCTGCTCCTGCTGCCGCTGGAATTTAGCGGCCAATTCCGCTTGACTTGCTTCTAGGCCTTGAAGGCGTTCATAGTCCCGCTTCCTCTGCTCCTCCTCCATCTTCCTCTTCTTCTCCTCCGCAATCTTTTTTCTCGCACGGGTTCTGTAGTCAGCGTTCCTGTCCGAAAACCCCTCATACCACGGAATAGCGCCCTTGCCTCGTGTTCTTCCCGGGTGTTCAGGATTTCCCAGGGCACGCGTAAGCTCGTCGTTCTCTCTGTTGGGCTGGAACACCCTCGATTGAGCCTCTTCTATTGCAACAAGTAGCGCATCATGGGCTCTGTTCAGACATGCCTTCGTCGAAACATTGCCTGTCTTCGGGCCCAACTACCCCCCCCCCCATGCGCATAGAACCAAGTCCTGCACCTGGGGGGCCAGCTCTTAGTAACCGGAGTGACACTTGCATCCTCCATCTCTTTCTCAAACTTATCCCACTTAGGCATTGCCACCGCGTAGCCACCTGGCCCCAGCTTATGGAACTTATCCTTTTTTTCGGCATTCTTCTTGTTTATTCTCGACCGTTCCTTAGCTAATTCTGAATCCTTGAATTTCACGAAATCGTCCCAATGAGCACTTTGATTCTTTAGTATCCCCTCGAATACTGGAGTCTTCCTTCCTCCCTTGACGTACTTCTCCCACGCCGTTCTCTTGTGGTTCTTGAATGCAACCGCCATCTTCCTAAAAGTAGCGTTCTTGACTTTCCGCACATTTGCTTCTGTGAAATTATCTGGTAGGGTGAAATGTTCCATGAGAGTATCCCAAAGCAGTTTTTTTGATTCTCGTCGACAAAAGTAACATTTGGACGTGGCTTTGCTGGCTTTCTCCATTCTTGAAGGGAGATCGGGAGTTGGTCCTTCACAAGAACTCCGCACTGACGAACGAACTTGTCCGCATTCTTCTTAGGAGCTAATAGTTCGCCATTAGGTTTGAATGCCTCGATATTGTACTTTACGCCCTCCTTCAACTTTTTGTTCGGGCCTCGTTTCGTCCTTTCGCCTGAAGATTTGCTCGATCCGGATGGCTGAAAGAAGAAAGATCGATTCGTTAATATATCTTCAACTCATTTAAAACATGCGATGATCACCAGATTCCTGCTTATATAAATATATATACCTCGCCGGTGTTTGTTGTTTCAGGATCAACATGTTCTTCGTCGTAGTTCATGACTTCATCTTCTCGGTCGTCGCGATCGAATATCATATCACCCTCTCCGGTGTTGTTTAGAAATTTGGAGCCGTCAAAATCTTCTTCATTCTGATCATCATCTGGCCCGTGTATGATATCGAACATGGTCTATTCTCTCTCTCTGTCGGTATTGTCCGCCATAGCTTTTATTCAACTATGCCAAAAGAAATATAAAAGAATTTAGTATAATCTCGAATAATAGATATAATCTCGAATACATCGTCTCGAATAATAGATTTAATCTCGAATACGTCGTCTCGAATAATAGATAGAATCTCGAATACATCGTCTCAAATAATATATATAATCTCGAATAAATCATCTCGAATATTATATATCGAATACATCACTAGCTAGCTAGCTAGCTAGCTAATAAAGATCGAATACTAGAGAGTAATCTAGGCGGTGGACAACCAAAGTGAAGGAACCATCACTGGATCATAGCTCGGGTGATCTCCCCAAAGAACCTGCCAGGTATTGGAGAACCTGACGTCCATAGCAGCCATGTAGCGATGGACGTGCTCGTCCTCCTCCCTGACATGGCGACGTACCACCTCCGGCGGGGCCGGCTCCCTCCGCACCGAAAGTGGCCCACGCGAATGCCACCAAAGGAGATGAGGGTCGACGACGGGACCCGAGGCCGGGTTCCTCACCAAGCGTCGCGCCCCTGAAGGTAGCACCTCCCAGTGCCAGCCCGGCGGAGCCCAGTCCCGGACATGGGTCCTCTGAAGCAGGACATCGTCGCGAACGGGTCGACGGCGAGGATGCGGGCCGGGCATCGTCGACAACAAAAATACTATATGCAAATGTAACACTAATTATGCTATCATTGCATATGTCAAAATTCTATATGCTATTTCATACTAATTAAGCATCTAACACTAAAAACAGAAAAAACAACTTCTATACATCCATTAAAAACAGAAAAAACAACATTATATAAAAAAATTCCATACTAA
>NC_057803.1:591741986-591751000 GCF_018294505.1 Triticum aestivum | reverse complement strand
CGGGGCAGCGATGGGCCGGGGCGTGACGGGGCGGCGACGCGGGGACGGTGCGACGGGGACGGGCCAGGGGCGGCGACGGAGACGAGGGAGGCGACGGCGACGGGGACAGGGGCGGCGACGGGGATGAGGGCGGCGACGAGGATGGGGGCGGCGACGGCGTCGATCGATCGGGAAGAAGCAAAGGGAGAATGAAATTTTTCGAAGTGATGTATATATAGAAGGCACCTTTAGTACCGGTTGGAGCCACCAACCGGTACTAAAGGCCTGTTTTGGCCAGGCCAAGCGGCGGGAAGCACCCCCCTTTAGTACCGGTTGGTGCCACGACCCGGTACTAAAGGGTGTGCGCTGCCAGGCGAGGGGCACAAAAGTTTAGTCCCACCTCGCTAGCCGAGGGGCACTCGCACCTGCTTATAAGCCCCGCCGTCGCTGCTGTCTCGAGCTCCTCTCTTAAGCAGACCTTTTGGGCCTACCTCTTCTTTGATGCCTTGTTGGGCCTACTGGGCTAGCGGGCCTGCATCCTGGCGCAACTTGAATTTGGGTTTCTAGTGGTATGCAGGCCGCTGTGGCCCAGTAGGTGGGCTTTTTTTCTTATTTTTTTGCTTTATTTATTTTTGTGAATAACTTAATTTTGAAAATAGATTTTTCAGTGATTCTTTTTTCTTATGTTTAATATTAGTGTGTTTTATCATTATATTCAATTTGGTAATGCTTAGGTTATTTAAAAAATGAAATGCCTTTGTAACGGATGAGTTTTCGTCCGAAACCCTGATACTTCGAAACAGATTGTCCATTTTGTACACGAAGTGCATCCAGTTTTTGCGGTAACCCTCTCTACATTTTTGCACATGCTATGTGGGTGAAATTATGATACCATGCCAACTTTCATCCTTTTCTGAGTTCATTTGAAATGCTTTTCAATTTCAGGGTCATTTAGCTGAAAAAATCAGTAAATGCATGAAAGAATTTGCTTGCACATAAAATTTCTTCGCGTTTCAAATGCCAAAACACATAACTAGCTACCCTAACTATTACAGAGATTCCCTCCTGGGTGTGAAACACAAAAGAAAGTGATGATAGTTAAGCTGATCACATCCCAGATCTTTGGGTGTGAAACTTTTTCTTCGCGTGTGTCCTTTTGCGTCGTAGTCATGGAAAATCTTCATCATTTAACGGGATGCTCGGGTCAATATTCACTATGAATGGAGCAATTTCATCAAACTTTTCATAATCTTCTGAGTTGTTTGTCTTGTCATCCACTCCCATGATGTTTCTCTTCCCAGAAAGAACTATGTGCCGCCTTGGCTCACCGTACGATGCATTCGCTTCCTTATCTTTTCTTTTTCTTGGCTTGGTAGACATGTCTTTCACATAGAAAACCTGTGCCACATCATTGGCTAGGACGAATGGTTCGTCTGCATACGCAAGATTGTTGAGATCCACTGTTGTCATTCCGTACTGCGGGTCTTCCGTTACCCCGCCTCGTGTCATATTGACCCATTTGCACCGAAACAAAGGGACCTTCAAACCACGTCGATAGTCAAGTTCCCATATGTCCTGTATATAACCATAATATGTTTCCTTTCCCGTCTTGGTTTCTGCATCAAAGCGGACACCACTGTTTTGGTTGGTGCTCTTCTTATCTTGGGCGATCGTGTAAAATGTATTACCATTTATCTCGTACCCTTTGAAAGTCATTATATTCGAAGATGGTAACTGGGACAGCAAGTACAGGTCATCTTCAATAGAGGTGTCATGCATGGTACGTGCTTGCAACCAGCTGGCGAAACTCCTGGTTTGTTCACGTGTAATCCAGTCATTAGACCGCTCCGGGTGTTTGGAGCGTAGCAAATTCTTGTGTTCATCCATATACGGAGCCACCAAGGCGGAATTCTGTAGAACTGTGTAGTGTGCTTCAGTGAGATAATGTCCGTCCATACATATTATTTGTTCCCCTCCTAGCGTGCCTTTTCCATCCAGTCTGCCCTTATGCCGCGATTCAGGAACACCAATCGGCTTAAGGTCAGGAATAAAGTCAATACAAAACTCAATGACCTCCTCATTTTGACGGCCCTTGGAGATGCTTCCTTCTGGCCTAGCACGGTTATGAACATATTTCTTTAAGACTCCCATGAACCTCTCAAAGGGGAACATATTGTGTAGAAATACAGGACCAAAAACATTAATCTCTTCGCATAGGTGAACTGGGACGTGCGCCATGATGTTGAAGAAGGATGGTGGGAACACCAACTCGAAACTGACAAGACATTGCACCAAATCATTCTGTAACCTTGGTATGATTTCTGGATCGATTACCTTCTGAGAGATTGCATTGAGAAATGCACATAGCTTCACAATGGCTAATCGAACGTTTTCCGGTAGAAGCCCCCTCAATGCAACCGTAAGCAGTTGCGTCATAATCACGTGGCAGTCATGAGACTTTAGGTTCTGGAACTTTTTCTCTGCCATGTTTATTATTCCCTTTATATTCGACGAGAGCCAGACGGTACCTTAATACTGAGCAGGCATTCAAAAAAGATTTCCTTCTCTTCTTTGGTAAGAGCGTAGCTTGCATGACCCTGATGTATGCCGTCTTTTCCGTGCATACGTTGCTGGTCCTCCCATGCCTCAGGTGTATCTTTTGTCTTCCCATACACGCCCAAGAAGCCAAGCAGGGTCACACAAAGATTCTTCATCACGTGCATCACGTCGATTGCGGAGCGGACCTCGAGGTCTTTCCAATAGGGCAGGTCCCAAAATATAGATTTCTTCTTCCACATGGGTGCGCATCCGTCAGCGTCATTCGGAACAGGTTGTCCACCAGGACCCTTTCCAAAGACCACCTTCAAATCCTTGACCATATCATGTACATCAGCACCAGTACGGTGGCGAGGCTTCGTCCGGTGATCCGCCTCACCTTTGAAATGCTTGCCTTTCTTTCTTACGGGATGCCTGCTTGGAAGAAATCGATGATGTCCCAGGTACACATTCTTATTAGCCAAATATATACTGTCGGTATCGTCCAAACAGTGCGTGCATGCACGGTATCCCTTGTTTGTCTGTCCTGAAAGGTTACTGAGAGCAGGCCAATCATTGATGGTCACGAACAGCAACGCCTTTAGGTCAAATTCTTCCCCCATGTGCTCATCCCACGCACGTACACCTGTTCCATTCCACAGTTGTAAGAGTTCTTCAACTAATGGCCTTAGGTACACATCAATGTCGTTGCCGGGTTGCTTAGGGCCTTGGATGAGCACTGGCATCATAATGAACTTCCGCTTCATGCACAACCAAGGAGGAAGGTTATACAAACATAGAGTCACAGGCCAGGTGCTATGGTTGCTGCTCTGCTCCCCAAAACGATTAATGCCATCTGCGCTTAGACCAAACCATACGCTCCTTGCGTCATCTGCAAACTCCTTCCCGTACTTTCTTTCGATTTTTCTCCACTGCGACCCGTCAGCGGGTACTCTCAACTTTCCGTCTTTCTTACGGTCTTCTTTGTGCCATCGCATCGCCTTGGTGTGCTCTTTGTTTTGGAACAAACGTTTCAACCGTGGTATTATAGGAGCATACCACATCACCTTGGCAGGAATCTTCTTCCTGGGGCACCGACCCTCGACATCACCAGGGTCATCGCGGCTGATCTTATAGCGCAATGCACCACCTACCGGGCAAGCGTTCAAATCCTCGTACTCACCGCGGTAGAGGATGCAATCATTAGGGCATGCATGTATCTTCTGCACCTCTAACCCTAGAGGGTAGACAACCTTCTTTGCTTTGTACGTACTCTCGGGCAATTCGTTGTCCTTTGGAAGCATATCCTTTATCATTACCAGCAACTTTCCAAATCCCTTGTCAGATACACTATTCTCTGCCTTCCATTGCAGCAATTCCAGTGTGGTGCCCAGCTTTTTCTTGTCACCTACGCAATTCGGGTACAACAATTTTTTGTGATCCTCTAACATGCGCTGCAACTTCTTCTTCTCCAAATCACTTGCGCAGTTTCTCTTTGCATCAGCAATGGCCCGACCTGGATCATCAACGGGCTCATCTGATGCCTCTTCTTCAGCTTCTTCCCGCATTGCCAGCTCAGCTTCTTCCCGCATTACCGGCTCAGCTTCTTCCCCCATTGTTGTATCATCGTATTCAGGGAACCCAAGGCCAGGATAGCTGTCGTCGTCCTCTTCTTCTTCATTGTCTTCCATCATAACCCCTCTTTCTCTGTGCTTGGTCCAAACATTATAATGGGGCATGAAACCGGACTTAAACAGGTGGACGTGAATGGTTCTTGACGCAGAGTAATTGTGACCATTCTTACAGCGAGCACATGGACAAGGCATAAAACCATCCGCCCGCTTGTTTGCCTCAGCCGCAAGCAGAAAAGTATGCACGCCCTCAACGAACTGGGGAGAGCATCGGTCATCGTACATCCATTGCCGGCTCATCTTCATTACACAACACCGAATAGACCAAATTAATACAAGTTCATACATAAAGTTCATACAACACTTAAATGCAACAAACAAATAACTCTCTAGCTAAAGCATTTAAATGCAACAACAAATACGATCAAGATCGCAACTAAGGTAACAATGGATCCAACAGCATAATGATACCAAACCTCACTATCGATGGCATATTTTCTAATCTTTCTAATCTTCAAGCGCATTTTCTCCATCTTCATGTTGTGATCATCGACGACATCGGCAACATGCAACTCCAATTCCATCTTCTCCCCCTCAATTCTTTTCAATTTTTCTTTCAAGTACTCATTTTCTCTTTCAACTAAATTAACCTCTCGGCAATAGGGTCGGTTGGAATTTCCGGTTCACATACCTCCTAGAAAAAATTTCTATGTCAACTTGATGGGCATAATTTGTCATAAACACGAAATGCAACTAGTTCTAAAAGAGAATATACATACCACATCCGAATCATAACAAGGACTAGGGCCGACGGGGACGGATATCAAAACATGGCACTATATGTATAACAAACAACGTACAGGTAAGATAATTATACGAGTAACTATATATCCAAATCACACAAACATCAATTTTTATATAAAATTTGATGAACTAGAGGCTCACCACAAGGTGGTGCCGGCGACGGGACGGTGCGGGCGATCGATGGTGGCTACGATGGAGATTTAGAAGGCACTAAGTAAACCACACCTACATATGCAAACTAAGTGTTATTTTTGACCTCAAATTGCATATAAATCAAATACTAGCACATATATATATCCTCCCAAATTACTAAACTCACAAATTAATCACTATATAAAGCATTGCAAGAGCTAATCTAGCAATGAGAGATGAAAGGACAAAGTTGCTAACCTTTGTGATCATTTGAATGGATGGGGGCCTTCAAATCTTGACAAATTTTGGGCAAAATGTGTGATGAGCTCGAGAGGAAGAGGGGAAGAACAGAGAGGAGAGGGAAAGGGGAAGAACAGAGCAAGCTCGGGTGGACGAAGGGTTTATGCAGGACGACCTTTAGTACCGGTTCGTGCCAAGAACCGGTACTAAAGGGGCTGGAGGGGCACCTGTCTGACAACATCCTGCCACCACTCTCATTAGTACCGGTTCGTGGCACGAACCGGTACTAATCAAAGCGGCCCGGCTAGCCGTTGGAACCGGCACTAATGTGCTTCACGTTAGACCCTTTTTCTACTAGTGCCTCTGCTTTGCCTTTTGCCGGCCCGGCGCCGAAACACCTCGCCGCGGCTTTGCATTGCTCGCGAACAGGCGGCCAGAGCGGTGCTACCTCTTGAGCATGCTACCCCTTGGGCCCCCCGTTGCGCCTAGGGTTGGGAACCCTAGGGAAGGGGGCGCCTCCACTTGCCTTGGGGGGCACTCCACCCCCTTTCCCCCCCCCTAGGAGATCCCATCTCCTAGGGCCGGCGCCCCCTTTGGGGACCCTATATATAGAGGGGGGGATGGAGGGCAGCCGCACGCATGCCCCTGGCACCTCCCTCTCCCACTCCAACACCTCCTCCTCCTCCACAGAGCTTGGCGAAGCCCTGCCGGAGTACTACCTCTCCATCACCATCACGCCGTCGTGCTGCTGCTAGAGCCATCTTCCTCAACCTCTCCCTCCTCCTTGCTGGATCAAGGTGCGGGAGACGTCATCCGCTCCATACGTGTGACGAACGCGGAGGTGCCGTCCGTTCGGCGCTAGGATCTCCGGTGATTTGGATCACGACGAGTACGACTCCCTCAACCCCGTTCTCTTGAACGCTTCCGCTCACGATCTACAAAGGTATGTAGATGCATTCTGATACGTCTCCGTCGTATCTACTTTTCCAAACACTTTTTCCCTTGTTTTGGACTCCAACTTGTATGATTTGAATGGAACTAACACGGACTGACGCTGTTTTCAGCAGAATTGCCATGGTGTTGTTTTATGTGCAGAAAACAAAAGTTCTCGGAATGACCTGAAACTCCATGGAATATCTTAGAATAAATAATAAAAAATCCTTGCCAAAGATGAAGACCAGGGGGCCCACACCCTATCCACGAGGGTGGGGGGCACGCCCCTCCCCCCTGGGCGCGCCCCCCTACCTCGTGGGCCCCCTGGTGGCCCTCCGACGCCAACTCCAACTCCATATATTGGCTTCGAGGAGAAAAAAATCAGAGAGAAAGTTTCATCGTGTTTTACGATACGGAGCCGCCGCCAAGCCCTAATCTCTCTCGGGAGGGCTGATCTGGAGTCCGTTCGGGGCTCCGGAGAGGGGGATTCGTCGCCATCGTCATCATCAACCATCCTCCATCACCAATTTCATCATGCTCACCGCTGTGCGTGAGTAATTGCATCGTAGGCTTGCTGGATGGTGATGGGTTGGATGAGATTTATCATGTAATCGAGTTAGTTTTGTTAGGGTTTGATCCCTAGTATCCGCTATGTTCTGAGATTGATGTTGCTATGACTTTGCTATGCTTAATGCTTGTCACTAGGGCCTGAGTGCCATGATTTCAGATCTGAACCTATTATGTTTTCATGAATATATGTGAATTCTAGATCCTATCTTGCAAGTCTATAGTCACGTATTATGTGTTATGATCCGGCAACCCCGAAGTGACAATAATCGGGACCACTCCCGGTGATGACCATAGTTTGAGGAGTTCATGTATTCACTATGTGTTAATGCTTTGTTCCGGTTCTCTATTAAAAGGAGGCCTTAATATCCCTTAGTTTCCAATAGGACCCCGCTGCCACGGGAGGGTAGGACAAAAGATGTCATGCAAGTTCTTTTCCATAAGCATGTATGACTATTTACGGAATACATGCCTACATTATATTGATGAACTGGAGCTAGTTCTGTGTCACGCATAATTATCCATCATTGATCCGGTGCCTATGAGTTTTCCATATACTGGTTTACGCTTATTTACTTTTCCGCTGCTACTGTTACAATCACTACAAAAATACCAAAAACATTACTTTTGCTGTCTTTACTTTGTTACCGTTATCACCACTATCATATTACTTTGCTACTAAAAACTTTGCTGCAGATACTAAGTTTCCAGGTGTGGTTGAATTGACAACTCAGCTGTTAATACTTGAGAATATTCTTTGGCTCCCCTTGTGTCGAATCAACGAATTTGGGTTGAATACTCTACCCTCGAAAACTATTGCGATCCCCTATACTTGTGGGTTATCAAGACCTTTTTCTGGCGCCGTTGCCGGGGAACATAGCTCTATTCTTTGAGTCACTTGGGATTTATATCTGCTGGACACTATGAAGAACTTGAAAGACGCTAAGACAAAAATTTATCCCTCAACTACGAGGGGAGGTAAGGAACTGTCATCTAGCTCTGCACTTGATTCACCTTCTGTTATGAGTAAGCTAGCGACACCTAAACCTACTACTTCTATGAATTCTGATATGTCGCATGTTATTGATGATGCCACTTCTGCTATGCATGATACTTATGATGAAACTACTTCTATGCTTGATACTACTGTGCCACTTGGTGAATTTCTAGATAAGCAAATTTCTAAGTCTAGAGAAAGAGAAATTAGTGAACCTGAACACGATGATGTTAGTGATGATGAACCTATGCCTGTTATTTCTGAGGGTTATCTTTTTAATAATGAATCTTATGAAGCTAGTCTTGCTTGTCCGGATAAACCGGAACGTAAGAGGTTACTAATTAAGTGGAGTAAGGAATCTTTTAGAGGTAGGATGAGACCCGACCCTGCTTTTGCTACTTCACCTATCTGTGTTCCTGATCAGGATTATTATGATATTACTGTTGATCCAGATATAATTACTTTGGTTGAATCTGATCCTTTTTATGGCTATGAATCTGAAACTGTTGTGGCACATCTTCGTAAGTTAGATGAAATAGCTACCCTGTTTACTAATAATCTGAGATCGCGCCACTTTTATATACTCAAAATATTTCCGTTCTCATTAAAGGGTGATGCTAAGAAATGGTTTAATTCTCTTGATCCTGCCTGTGTGCAAAGTCCCCAGGATATGATTTATTACTTCTCTGCTAAATATTTCCCTGCTCATAAGAAACAAGCTGCTTTGAGGGAAATATACAATTTTGTGCAAATTGAAGAAGAGAGTCTCCCACAAGCTTGGGGGAGGCTTCTCAAAGTACTTAATGCTTTGCCTGATCATCCTCTTAAGAAACCTGGAATATTTGATATCTTTTATAATGGACTAACTGATGCTTCCAGAGATTACCTGGATAGTTGTGCTGGTTCTCTTTTCAGGGAAAGAACACCGGATGACGCTGAAATTTTATTGAATAATATGTTGGCAAATGAAAATAATTGGGCACCTCCTGAGCCACCTCCCGAGCCAACTCCTGAGCCAGCTCCTGAGCCAATTACTGAGCCTATTCCTAAACCAACTCCGAAGAAGAGAGGTGTTCTATTTCTCAGTCCCGAAGATATGCAAGAGGCAAAGAAATATATGAAAGAAAAAGGTATTAAAGCTGAAGATGTTAAGAATTTACCTCCTATTTAAGAAATACATGGTCTTAATTTACCGC
>NC_057803.1:591719675-591741966 GCF_018294505.1 Triticum aestivum | reverse complement strand
TTCTCTCTATAGATATGATAAAGTTGAAGTCCCACCTACTAAAATTGCTAGTCAGTGCTTGGATGAGTTTAATGACTTTATGTTTAAGCAAGATGACTTTAATTCTTATTTTGGTAGACAATTAAAGCAGAATACCTTTATGATTAAACGCTTGAGTGATTATATGGATAATATTAGAGGTGAACTTAAACTTGTTAGAAAACATGCTTCTATGGTTACCACTCAAGTAGAACAAGTACTTAAAGCTCAGAAAGAAATGCTTGATGAAATGAATAGTAAGAAAAATGATTATGCTGTTAGAGTGGCTACTAGAACTGGTAGAATGACTCGGGAACCTTTGTATCCTGAAGGCCACCCTAAGAGAATCGAGCAAGATTCTCAAAGAAATAATATTGATGCACCTAGTTCTTCTAAAAGGAAGAAAAAGAAAAATGATAGAACTGTGCAAACTTCTAGTGAACCTATTGCTGAACCACCTGATAATCCAAATGATATCTCTATGTCTGATGCTGAAACACAATATGGTAATGAACATGAACCTAGTGAAAATGTTAATGATGATGTTCATGATGATGCTCAACCTAGTAATGATAATGATGTAGAAGTTGAACCTGCTGTTGATCTTGATAACCCACAACCAAAGAATTAACGTTATGATAAAAGAGACTTCGTTGCTAGGAAACATGGTAAAGAAAGAGAACCATGGGTTCAGAAACCCATGCCTTTTCCTCCGAAACCATCCAAGAAAAAGGATGATGAGGATTTTGAGCGCTTTGCTGAAATGATTAGACCTATCTTTTTGCGTATGCGATTGACTGATGTGCTCAAAACAAATCCTTACGCTAAGTATATGAAGGATATCATTACTAATAAAAGAAAGATACCGGAGGCTGAAATTTTCACCATGCTTGCTAATTACACTTTTAAGGGTGGAATACCAAAGAAACTTGGAGATCCAGGAGTACCTACTATACCATGCTCCATTAAAAGAAATTATGTTAAAACTGCTTTATGTGATCTTGGAGCCGGTGTTAGTATTATGCCTCTCTCTTTATATCGTAGACTTGACTTGAATAAGTTGACACCTACTGAAATATCTTTGCAATTGGCTGATAAATCAACTGCTATACCTGTCGGTATTTGTGAGGATGTGCCTGTTGTGGTTGCAAACGTTACTATTTTAACGGACTTTGTTATTCTTGATATTCCGAGGATGATAGTATGTCTATTATTCTTGGAAGACCTTTCCTTAATACTGCAGGGGCTGTTATTGATTGCTAAAAAGGGAATGTCACTTTTCATGTTAATGGTAATGAGCATACAGTGCACTTTCCGAGGAAACAACCTCATGTTTATAGTATCAACTCTATTGGAAAAATTCCATTGATTATATTTGGAGGTTTTGAATTTCCTCTTCCTATTGTCAAAAAGAAATATGATATACTTATTGTTGGGGATGTCCATATCCCCATTGAGGTAACATAGTGTTATTCGAAATTTCTCCGGTTCCATGATTATCGGAATGAGTTTGTTAATAAGACTTGATCAACCTTGTTAGTGGATTCTTTTTTATGAGCATGAGATGGATGAAACCAGAAGCACAACCTTCTGTACCCTCTTTATATTTTCTGTTCTTTAGTAGAAATAAAGTAAAATAGTATTTTTCTGTCTGTTTCCTGACTTATCCATGCAATATAAAAATATCTCAAAAATAAAAGTCCTCAGAATGCCATGCCAATTTAATATGATTTTTTCGAGAATATTTAAGGATTTTTAGTGCAAAAATTACCGCGGGGGGGAGCTGCCACCTGGTCACGAGGGTGGAGGGCGCGCCCCCCTGCCTCGTGGGCCCACGGTGGCCCTCCTCCACTTATTCCTGCACCCATCTTCTTCCTCTGTCTCGCAGAAACCCGAAAAACCAACTCAAGCTCGTGTTCCAGCAACTTTTGCTGTGATTTTCGATCTCCTTGCTCAAAGCACATCTCGCAAAACTGCTTGGGGAGATTGTTCCTTGGTATGTGACTCCTCCATTGGTCCAATTAGTTTTTTTTTCTAGTGCTTTATTCATTGCAAATTTGTGCTGCATAGGTGACCATGTTCTTGAGCTTGCATGTCAAATATATATGGTTCCAAGTAGTTCTAATGCTTGATATATGCTCTAGGCACTTGTATGAGTAGTTGCTATCAATCTTATTGAAGTTGGTTCACTTTGTTTGAAGTTACTAAAAATTTCAGATTGTTTCAGAAATAATGAAGAGACTTTTGAGGGGCTCGTCAAGCTGAAGTTCTAAGGAGAAACAAAAGGAAGAAGAACAGAAGCCCAAATTTAATCTGCCTCGTATCGCGGAGGTCCGGCCGTGTGAATGGCCTTCCGATGACTTCTTGAGAAGTGCCGGGATTTATGAAGATTTCTATCTATTGATTGAGAACGCCGGCCTCACCAACTTCCTCCGCGACCAACGTCATCAGTATCTCTTACTCACAAATACTTTTGTGCAGAACTTCTACTTTTTCCCTAAGAAATCACCTCCAACAGTAGAGTTCCATTTATATGATGTTGCTAGGGAGATGACATTAGCTGCATTTTGCGAGGTTTGCAAAATACCTTTTGAGGGTTCTTTAGATGAACCACACCGTAATGAAGTGGAAGCTTATATTGACACTATCACTGTGGGAGAAACCAGGAAGGTTTCTGATGCAAGAATTACTAGCATACATTTCCCTGTTTTACGCTACTTTGCCTTATTTGCTAGTCGTTGCTTGATTGGTCGCAGGAACTATGGGAACCTTAGTATTCCTGATATTATTATTTTGCTCCATGGTTTATACCGCAATAACTCTGTTAGTATGGGTGGAATTGTTGCTAGACGGTTGAGTATGAACCGTACTAAGGGCCCCATCTTTGGAGGTATTTATGCTTCACGCCAAGCTGAACATTTTGAAATACCTATTAGGCATGAGGAGAAAGAAGAAACAGCGCTGCCCCATGCTTATTTAGATTATAAGAGTATGGTAACGCATGATTTTCTTGTTAAGAATCACGAAGGGGCGCTTAAATATAAATTGTACTTTGATAAACATCACCCTGAGACTATTACTTTGCCTGCTCCCTCTTTGTTTAACTTGTCTGCAGGTACTTACATTGTTCCGTGGGTGGCTGTTCAAGCCTATCGGAATCCTGCACCAGCCTCGGAACTGGAGCCTCCACGAATGTCTGTTTATTCTTGGGATCCTGAGGCGGTTGCCAGCCAGTGGCAGTCAGAGTCCTCTTCATCACATTATGATCCCAACTATTCTTCATCGCAGTACGACCCCAGCTTCACCTACGGATATCAGCCAGGTTATCCCTGGCAATAGACCAACTTAGGCCAAAAGCCTAAGCTTGGGGGAGTACGTATTTCCCACCGACATTACATTCATGTTCACACACACTCATTGCTAGATGTCGGTGCTCATACTCTTTCACTGTAATATCCATTCTAGTTTATTTTCCTTTTTCCTGCTTTCTTCTTGTGTGTTTAATAAACCTTAAGAAAAACAAAAAAAATTAGTGTTAGTCTACTTTCCATGCTTGTAGTAGAATTAAAAAGAAAACCCAAAAATATTTCCCGTCCTTCTTTTGCTTGTTGGGAGCTTTCCCGTGTAAATAGTTTTTATTTTTCTTTTCCTTTCTTTGGGGGTCGAGCAGACTATATTGAAAATGCTAAGTGGCTCTTATATGCAAGATTGTTTATTTAACTTAGAGCCCATATTACTTTTCTTCTCTCTTGAGTTGAATGCTTGCAGATTCCAGCTTAGTCCAATGCACGTGCACTCTTATTATTATACACACCGTTCGGTCGTGCAAGTGAAAGGCAATAATGATGATATATGATGGACTCATTGGGATGAGAAAAGCTGGTATGAACTCGACCTCTCTTGTTTTTGTAAATATGATGATTCATCGTTCCTGATTCAGCTATTATGAAGTAAACATATTTGCAATGACATTTAGAGATTATAGTTGCTTGTGCCATGCTTGATTAGCTATGAGTTATAATGGTTAACCTTGCGTGCCAACATGCTATTGGGATGATTATGATGTGGTATGATAGGATGGTATCCTCCTTTAAATGAATTGAGTGACTCGACTTGGCACATGTTCACGCATGTAGTTCAATCAAATCAACATAGCCTTCATGATATTTATGTTCATGGTGGATTATATCCTACTCATGCTTATATTCGGTGTGAATTAATTTTAATGCATGTTTACGGCTGTTGTCGCTCTCTCAGTTGGTCGCTCTATCAGTTTGGTTTGGCCTACTAGATTGATCTTTCTTGCAATGGGAGAAGTGCTTAGCTTTGGGTTCAATCTTGTGGTGTCCTTTCCCAGTGACAGTAGGGGCAGCAAGGCACGTATTGTATTGTTGCCATCGAGGATAACAAGATGGGGTTTATTTCATATTGCATGAGTTTATCCCTCTACATCATGTCATCTTGCTTAAGCGTTACTCTGTTCTCTTGAACTTAATACTCTAGATGCATGCTGGATAGCGGTCGGTGTGTGGAGTAATAGTAGTAGATGCAGGCAGGAGTCGGTCTGCTTGTCTCGGATGTGATGCCTATATACATGATCATACCTAGATATTCTCATAACTATGCTCAATTCTGTCAATTGCTCAACAGTAATTTGTTTACCCATCGTGAATACTTATGCTCTCGAGAGAAGCCACTAGTGAAACCTATGGCCCCTGGGTCTATCTTCCATCATATTAATCTTCCAATACTTAGTTATTTTTATTACCTTTTACTTTACTTTGCATCTTTATCATAAAAATACCAAAAATATTATCTTATCATATCTATCAGATCTCACTCTCGTAAGTGACCGTGTAGGGATTGGCAACCCCTTATCGTGTTGGTTGCGATGATTTATTTGTTTGTGTAGGTGCGAGGGACTCGTGCGTGGCCTCCTACTGGATTGATACCTTGGTTCTCAAAAACTAAGGGAAATACTTACGCTACTTTGCTGCACTACCCTTTCCTCTTCAAGGGAAAACCAAGGCTAGTGCTCAAGAGGTAGCAAGAAGGATTTCTGGCACCGTTGCCGGGGAGGTCTACGCAAAAGTCAACATACCAAGTACCAATCACAACCCTTATCTCACGCATTACATTATTTGCCATTTGTCTCTCGTTTTCCTCTCCCCCACTTCACCCTTGTCGTTTTATTCGCCCTCTCTCTCTCTCTCTATCCTCCCTCTCTTTCTCTATTTGCCTCTTTTTGCCCATTTCTTGTTTGCTTGTGTGTTGGATTGCTTGCTTGTCACGATGCCTCAACATAACACTAAATTGTGTGACTTTACCAATACCAACAACAATGATTTTATTAGCACTCTGATTGCTTCTCTTACCGATGCTGAATCTTGTGAAATTAATGATGCCTTGCTGAATCTTGTCATGAAAGATCCATTTTCCGGCCTTCCTAGTGAAGATGCCGCTACCCACCTAAATAGATCCATTTATTCTCAATTGCTTGCCGATCATCGGGCAAGTCAACCAAAGTCCATACTTTGTTCTCATACATGGATCCCATCTCAGATTTCATGGCTTCAAGCCACTTTGCGGAATCTGGGCTCACCATTGCTTCTTCATAGTTCGTAGGTTCATCATGATCTAGCATCATAACTTCCAGAACGGGATTACCGTACCACTCTGGCGCGGATCTTATTCTGGTTGATCTACGAGGTTCAGTAGTATCTTGTTCTGAAGTTTCATGATCATTATCATTGACTTCCTCACTAACTGGTGTAGGTGTCACAGAAACGGTTTTCTGTGATGTACTATTTTCCAATAAGGGAGCAGGTACAGTTACCTCGTCAAGTTCTACTTTCCTCCCACTCACTTCTTTCGAGAGAAACTCCTTCGCCAGAAAGTTTCCGAATTTAGCAACAAAAGTCTTGCCTTTGGATCTATGATAGAAGGTGTATCCAATAGTTTCCTTTGGATATCTTATGAAGACACATTTCTCCGATTTGGGTTCGAGCTTATCAGGTTGAATCTTTTTCACATAAGCATCGCAGCCCCAAACTTTCAGAAACGACAACTTTGGTTTCTTGCCAAACCACAATTCATAAGGCGTCGTCTCAACGGATTTTGATGGTGACCTATTTAACGTGAATGCGGCCGTCTCTAGAGCGTATCCCCAAAACGATAGCGGTAAATCAATAAGAGACATCATAGATCGCACCATATCCAGTAAAGTACGATTACGATGTTCGGACACACCATTACGCTGAGGTGTTCCGGGTGGCGTGAGTTGCGAAACTATTCCACAATTTTTCAAATGTACACCAAACTCGTAACTCAAATATTCTCCTCCACGATCAGATCGTAGAAACTTTATTTTCTTGTTACGATGATTTTCAACTTCACTCTGAAATTCTTTGAACTTTTCAAATGTTTTAGACTTATGTTTAATTAAGTAGATATACCCATATCTGCTTAAATCATCTGTGAAGGTGAGAAAATAACGATATCCGCCACGAGCCTCAATATTCATTGGACCACATACATCTGTATGTATGATTTCCAACAAATCTGTTGCTCTCTCCATAGTACCGGAGAACGGTGTTTTGGTCATCTTGCCCATGAGGCACGGTTCGCAAGTACCAAGTGATTCATAATCAAGTGGTTCCAAAAGTCCATCAGAATGGAGTTTCTTCATGCGCTTTACACCGATATGACCTAAACGGCAGTGCCACAAATAAGTTGCACTATCATTATCAACTCTGCATCTTTTGGCTTCAACATTATGAATATGTGTGTTACTACTATCGAGATCCAACAAGAATAGACCACTCTTCAAGGGTGCATGACCATAAAAGATATTACTCATATAAATAGAACAACCATTATTCTCCGATTTAAATGAATAACCGTCTCGCATCAAACAAGATCCAGATATAATGTTCATGCTTAACGGTGGCACCAAATAACAATTATTTAGGTCTAATACTAATCCCGAAGGTAGATGTAGAGGTAGTGTGCCGACTGCGATCACATCGACTTTGGAACCGTTTCCCACGCGCATCGTCGCCTCGTCCTTAACCAATCTTCGCTTGATCTGTAGTCCCTGTTTCGAGTTGCAAATATTAGCAACAGAACCAGTATCAAATACCCAGGTGCTACTGCGAGCATTAGTAAGGTACACATCAATAACATGTATATCACATATACCTTTGTTCACCTTGCCATCCTTCTTATCTGCCAAATACTTGGGGCAGTTCTGCTTCCAGTGACCAGTCTGCTTGCAATAGAAGCACTCAGTTTCAGGCTTAGGTCCAGGTTTGGGTTTCTTGTCTTGAGTAGCAACTTGCTTGCCGTTCTTTTTGAAGTTCCCCTTCTTCTTCCCTTTGCCCTTTTTCTTGAAACTAGTGGTCTTGTTGACCATCAACACTTGATGCTCCTTCTTGATTTCTACCTCTGCAGCTTTCAGCATCGCGAAGAGCTCGGGAATAGTCTTGTTCATCCCTTGCATATTATAGTTCATCACGAAGCTCTTGTAGCTTGGTGGCAGTGATTGAAGAATTCTGTCAATGACGCAATCATCTGGAAGATTAACTCCCAATTGAATCAAGTGATTATTATACCCAGACATTTTGAGTATATGCTCACTGACAGAACTGTTCTCCTCCATCTTGCAGCTATAGAACTTATTGGAGACTTTATATCTCCCAATCCGGGCATTTGCTTGAAATATTAACTTCAACTCCTGGAACATCTCATATGCTCCATGACGTTCAAAACATCGTTGAAGTCCCGATTCTAAGCCGTAAAGCATGGCACACTGAACTATCGAGTAGTCATCAGCTTTGCTCTGCCAGACGTTCATAACATCCGGCGTTGCTCCTGCAGTAGGCCTGGCACCCAGCGGTGCTTCCAGGACGTAATTCTTCTGTGCAGCAATGAGGATAATCCTCAAGTTACGGACCCAGTCCGTGTAATTGCTACCATCATCTTTCAACTTTGCTTTCTCAAGGAACACATTAAAATTCAATGGAACAACAGCACGAGCCATCTATCTACAATCAAACATAAACAAGCAAGATACTAATCAGGTACTAAGTTTCATGATAAATTTAAGTTCGGTTAATCAAATTAATTAAAGAACTCCCACTTAGATAGACATCCCTCTAATCCTCTAAGTGATCACGTGATCCAAATCAACTAAACCATAACCGATCATCATGTGAGATGGAGTAGTTTTCAATGGTGAACATCGTTATGTTGATCATATCTACTATATGATTCACGCTCGACCTTTCGGTCTCCGTGTTCCGAGGCCATATCTGTATATGCTTGGCTCGTTAAGTATAACCTGAGTATTCCGCGTGTGCAACTGTTTTGCACCCGTTGTATTTGAACGTAGAACCTATCACACCCGATCATCACGTGGTGTCTCAGAACGAAGAACTTTCGCAACGGTGCATACTCAGGGAGAACACTTCTTGATAATTTAGTCAGAGATCATCTTATAATGCTACCGTCAATCAAAGCAAGATAAGATGCATAAAAGGATAAACATCACATGCAATCAATATAAGTGATATGATATGGCCATAATCATCTTGTGCTTGTGATCTCCATCTCCGAAGCACCGTCGTGATCACCATCGTCACCGGCGTGACACCATGATCTCCATCGTAGCATCGTTGTCGTCTCGCCAAGCTTGTGCTTCTACGACTATCGCTACCTCTTAGTGATAAAAGTAAAGCATTACATCACGATTGCATTGCATACAATAAAACGACAACCATAAGGCTCCTGCCAGTTGCCGATAACTCGGTTACAAAACATGATCATCTCATACAATAAAATTCAGCATCATGTCTTGACCATATCACATCACAACATGCCCTGCAAAAACAAGTTAGACGTCCTCTACTTTGTCGTTGCAAGTTTTACGTGGCTGCTACGGGCTTAAGCAAGAACCAATCTCACCTATGCATCAAAACCACAACGATAGTTTGTCAAATAGACTCCGTTTTAACCTTCGCAAGGACCGGGCGTAGCCATGCTTGGTTCAACTAAAGTTGGAGAAACTGTCACCCACAAGCCACCTATGTGCAAAGCACGTCGGGAGAACCGGTCTCGCGTAAGCGTACGCGTAATGTCGGTCTGGGCCGCTTCATCCAGCAATACCGCCGAACCAAAGTATGACATGCTGGTAGGAAATATGACTTATATCGCCCACAACTCATTTGTGTTCTACTCGTGCATATAACATCAACATAAATAACCTAGGCTCGGATGCCACTAATGGGTTTCGTAGTAATTTCAAAAAAATTCCTACGCACACGCAAGATCATGTGATGTATAGCAACGAGAGGGGAGAGTGTTGTCTACGTACCCACGCAGACCGACTGCGGAAGCATTGACACAATGTAGAGGAAGTAGTCGTACGTCTTCACGATCCAACCGATCAAGCACCGAAACTACGGCACCTCCCAGTTCGAGCACACGTTCAGCTCGATGACGATCCCCGGACTCCGATCCAGCAAAGTGTCAGGGAAGAGTTCCGTCAGCACGACGGCGTGGTGACGATCTTGATGTACTACAGCAGCAGGGCTACGCCTAAACTCTGCTACAGTATTATCGAGGAATATGGTGGCTGGGGGCACCGCACACGGTTAAGGAATAGATCACGTGGATCAACTTGTGTGTCTCTGGGGTGCCTCTGCCTCAGTATATAAAGGAGCCAAGGGGGAGGGGGCCGCCGGCCAGGAGGAGGGCGCGGGAGGAGTCCTACTCCTCCCGGGAGTAGGACTCCCCCCCCCAATCCTAGTTGGACTAGGATTCCCCGAGGGGGAAAGAGAGAGAGGGGGGCCGGCCACCTCTCCTAGTCCTAATAGGACTAGGGGAGGGGGGAGGCGCGTGGCCACCTTGGGCTTCCCCTTTCTCCTTTCCACTAAAGCCCATTAAGGCCCATATGGTTCTCGGGGGGTTCCGGTAACCTCCCGGTACTCCGGTAAAATCCCGATTTCACCCGAAACACTTCCGATGTCCAAATATAAGCTTCCAATATATCAATCTTTATGTCTCGACCATTTCGAGACTCCTCATCATGTCCGTGATCACATCCGGGACTCCGAACAACCTTCGGTACATCAAAATGCATAAAGTCATAATATAACTGTCATCGTAACCTTAAGTGTGCGGACCCTACGGGTTGAGAACAATGTAGACATGACCGAGACACGTCTCCGGTCAATAACCAATAGCGGGACCTGGATGCCCATATTGGCTCCTACATATTCTATGAAGATCTTTATCGGTCAGACCGCATAACAACATACGTTGTTCCCTTTGTCATCGGTATGTTACTTGCCCGAGATTCGATCGTCAGTATTCCAATACCTAGTTCAATCTCGTTACCAGCAAGTCTCTTTACTCGTTCTTGTAATGCATCATCCCGCAACTAACTCATTAAGTTGCAATGCTTGCAAGGCTTAAGTGATGTGCATTACCGAGAGGGCCCAGCGATACCTCTCCAACAATCGGAGTGACAAAACCTAATCTCGAAATACGCCAACCCAACATGTACCTTTGGAGACACCTGTAGTACTCCTTTATAATCACCCAGTTACGTTGTGACGTTTGGTAGTACCCAAAGTGTTCCTCCGGTAAACGGGGGTTGCATAATCTGATAGTTATAGGAACATGTATAAGTCATGAAGAAAGCAATAGCAACATACTAAACGATCGGGTGCTAAGCTAATGGAATGGGTCATGTCAATAAGATCATTCTCTTAATGATGTGATCCCGTTAATCAAATAACAACTCATTGTTCATGGTTAGGAAACATAACCATCTTTGATTAATGAGCTAGTCAAGTAGAGGCATACTAGTGACACTTTGTTTGTCTATGTATTCACACATGTATTATGTTTCCGGTTAATACAATTCTAGCATGAATAATAAACATTTATCATGATTATAAGGAAATAAATAATAACTTTATTATTGCCTCTAGGGCATATTTCCTTCACCATGCGCCTAGGGTTCAAGAAGGGAAGAGTCCCAAAGGGGGAAGGCACCCCCTAGGTGCCTTGGGGGGGAGGGATTCCTCCCTTGGTCGGCGCCCCCTTAGGAGATTGGATCTCCTAGGGCCGGCGCCCCCCCCCCCTGGACTCCCTATATATAGTGGGGGAAGGACGGCCTTTGACAACACATCTTTGGTGCCTCCCTCTCCCTCTCCAACACATCCTCCTCCTCCATAGTGCTTGGCGAAGCCCTACCGGAGTACTGCAGCTCCATCAACACCACGCCGTCGTGCTGCTGCTGGAGCCATCTTCCTCAACCTCTCCTTCCCCTTGCTGGATCAAGAAGGAGACATTACGCTGACCGTACATGTGTTGAATGCGGAGGTGCCGTCCGTTCGGTGCTAGGATCTCCGGTGATTTGGATCACGTCGAGTACGCCTTCCTCATCCCCTTTCTTTGAACGCTTCCGCGCGTGATCTACAAAGGTATGTAGATGCAATCCAATCACTCATTGCTATATGAACTCCTAGATGGATCTTGGTGAAATCGAAGGAAATTTTTTGTTTTCTGCAACGTTCCCCAACATTGAGCATGAACATTGTATCAGGATCTCGTTTAATTCGAGATGGCTACTCATTTAAATCCAAGAATAATGGTTGTTCTATTTATATGAGAGATATGTTTTATGGTCATGCTCCGTTGGTGAATGGTTTATTCTTAATGAATCTCGAGCGTAATGTTACACATATTCATAGTGTGAATACCAAAAGATGTAAGGTTGATAATGATAGTCCCACATACTTGTGGCACTGCCGCCTTGGTCACATAGGTGTCAAACGCATGAAGAAGCTCCATGCATATGGACTTTTGGAGTCTCTTGATTACGAATCATTTGACACGTGCGAACCATGCCTCATTGGTAAAATGACCAAGACTCCGTTCTCATGAACAATGGAGCGAGCAACCAACTTATTGGAAATCATACATACTGATGTGTGTGGTCCAATGAGTGTTGATGCTCGTGATGGCTATCGTTATGTTCTCACCCTCACTGATGACTTGAGTAGATATGGGTATATCTACTTAATGAAACACAAGTCTGAGACCTTTGAAAAGTTCAAGGAATTTCAGAGTGAGGTTGAGAATCAACGTGATAGGAAAATCAAGTTCTTGCGATCAGATCGTGGGGGAGAATACTTGAGTCACGAATTTGGCACACACTTAAGAAAATGTGGAATAGTTTCACAACTCACGCCGCCTGGAACACCTCAGCATAATGGTGTGTCCGAACATCGTAATCGCACTCTATTGGATATGTGCGATCTATGATGTCTCTTACTGATTTACCGCTGTCATTTTGGGGATATGCTTTAGAGACTGCCACATTCACTTTAAATAGGGTTCCGTCGAAATACGTTGAGACGACACCGTATGAATTATGGTTTGGGAAGAAACCTAAGCTGTCGTTTCTAAAAGTTTGGGGATGCGATGCTTATGTCAAGAAACTTCAACCTAAAAAGCTCGAACCCAAATCAGAAAAATGCGTCTTCATAGGATACCCTAAAGAAACTATTGGGTATACCTTCTACCTCAGATCCGAAGGCAAGATCTTTGTTGCCAAGAATGGATCCTTTCTAGAGAAAGAGTTTCTCTCGAAAGAAATAAGTGGGAGGAAAGTAGAACTTGATGAAGTATTACCTCTTGAACCGGTAAGTGGCGCAACTCAAGAAAATGTTCCTGAGGTGCCTGCACCGACTAGAGAGGAAGTTAATGATGATGATCATGAAACTTCAGATCAAGTTGCTGTTAGGGTACGTAGCAGAATTTTAAAATTTTCTATGCATCACCAAGATCAATCTATGGAGTCATGTAGCAACGAGGGAGAGAGGAGTGCATCTACATACCCTTGTAGATCGCGCGCGGAAGCGTTCAAGAGAACGGAGTTGATGGAGTCGTACTCGTCGTGATCCAAATCATCGATGACCAAGTGCCGAACGGACAGCACCTCCGCGTTCAACACACGTATGGTTGGAAGACGTCTCCTTCTTCTCGATCCAGCAAGGGAGAAGGAGTGGTTGATGAAGATCCAGCAGAACGACGGTGTGGTGGTGGATGCAGCAGGATCTCGGCAGGGCATCGCCAAGCGCAAGCGGGGAGGAGAGGTGTTACGGAGGGAGAGGGAGGCGCCAAGAGCAAAGGGTGCGGCTTCCCTCCCCCCTCTTTATATAGGGGCCTTGGAGGGGCCGGCCCTAGGGAGATGGATCTCCAAGGGGGCGGCAGCCAAGGGGTGGCTTCCCCCCCAAGCCAAGTGGGGGGCGCCCCCATTCCTAGGGTTTCCCAACACTAGGCGCAGGGGAGGCCCAAGGGGGGGCGCACCAGCCCACTAGGGGCTGGTTCCCCTCCCAATTCAGCCCATGGGGCCCTCCGGGATAGGTGGCCCCACCCGATGGACCCCCGGGACCCTTCCGGTGGTCCCGGTACAATACCGGCGACCCCCAAAACTTTCCCGATGGCCAAAACTGGACTTCATATATATAAATATTTACCTCCGGACCATTCCGGAACTCCTCGTGACGTCCGGGATCTCATCCGGGACTCCGAACAACTTTTGGGTTACTGCATACTAATATCTCTACAACCCTAGCGTCACCGAACCTTAAGTGTGTAGACCCTACGGGTTCGGGAGACATGTAGACATGACCGAGACGACTCTCCGGTCAATAACCAACAGCGAGATCTGGATACCCATGTTGGCTCCCACATGCTCCACGATGATCTCATCGGATGAACCACGATGTCGAGGATTCAATCAATCCGTATACAATTCCCTTTGTCAATCGGTACGTTACTTGCCCGAGACTCGATCGTCGGTATCCCAATACCTCGTTCAATCTCGTTACCATCAAGTCACTTTACTCATGTCGTAATGCATGATCCCGTGATCAACCACTTGGTCACATTGAGCTCATTATGATGATGCATTACCGAGTGGGCCCAGAGATACCTCTCCGTCATACGGAGTGAAAAATCCCAGTCTCGATTCGTGCCAACCCAACAGACACTTTCGGAGATACCTGTAGTGTACCTTTATAGTCACCCAGTTACGTTGTGACATTTGTCACACCCAAGGCACTCCCGCCGCCCCCCTTGCAACTCCCGGATACCGTATCAGTGCTTTGGGTGTGTCAAACATCAAAACGTAACTGGGTGACTATAAAGGTACATTACAGGTATCTCCGAAAGTGTCTGTTGGGTTGGCACGAATCGAGACCGGGATTTGTCACTCCGTATGACGGAGAGGTATCTCTGGGCCCACTCGGTAATGCATCATCATAATGAGCTCAATGTGACCAAGTGGTTGATCACGGGATCATGCATTACGGTACGAGTAAAGTGACTTGCCGGTAACGAGATTGAACGAGGTATTGGGATACCGACGATCGAGTCTCGGGCAAGTAACGTACCGATTGACAAAGGGAATTGTATACGGATTGATTGAATCCTCGACAACATGGTTCATCCGATGAGATCATCAAGGAGCATGTGGGAGCCAACATGGGTATCCAGATCCCGCCGTTGGTTATTGACCGGAGAGTCGTCTCGGTCATGTCTGCGTGTCTCCCGAACCCGTAGGGTCTACACACTTAAGGTTCCGTGACGCTAGGATTGTTGAGATATTAGTATACGGTAACCTGAAAGTTGTTCGGAGTATCGTATGAGATCCCGGACGTCACGAGGAGTTCCGGAATGGTCCGGAGGTGAAGATTTATATATAGGAAGTCAAGTTTCGGCCATCGGGAAAGTTTCGGGGGTAATCGGTATTGTATCGGGACCACCGGAAGGGTCCTGGGGGTCCACCGGATGGGGCCACCTATCCCGGAGGGCCCCATGGGCTGAAGTGGGAGGGGAACCAGCCCCTAATGGGCTGGTGCGCCCCCCCATGGGCCTCCCCCTGCGTCTAGGGTTGGAAACCCTAGGGGTGGGGGCGCCCCACTTGCCTTGGGGGGCAAGCCACCCCCTTGGCCGCCGCCCCCCCTTGGAGATGGCATCTCCTAGGGCCGGCGCCCCCCTAGGGATCCTATAAGTAGTGGGGGGAGGGAGGGCAGCCGCACCCTAGCCCCTGGCCTCTCCCTCTCCCTCCCGTGACACTCCTCCATCTCCCTGTGCTTGGCGAAGCCCTGCCGAGATCGCCGTAGTTTCCGCCACCACGTCGTCGTGCTGCTGGATCTCCATCAACCTCTCCTTCCCCCTTGCTGGATCAAGTTGGAGGAGACATTTTCCCAACCGTACGTGTGTTGAACACGGAGGTGCCGTCCGTTCGACGCTAGGTCATCGGTGATTGGATCACGACGAGTACGACTCCATCAGCCCCGTTCTCTTGAACACTTCCGCGCGCGATTTAGAAGGGTATGTAGATGCACTCCTATCTCCCTCGTTGCTAGATGACTCCATAGATTGATCTTGGTGATGCATAGAAAATTTTAAAATTCTACTACATTCCCCAACATCTCACTCAAGTCTGGTTTTCGCCCACTCATGCCCCATGCCACACGCGTGCCACGATTGCAAAATGCCTCACATGGTTTCGCGGATGGATGTGTCGTTTCACATGGACTTCGACGCCTAAACATCCTATATCGCTCACTGACATGTGAACCAGGGGACCGCTCGGCCCCACAGGTCAGTGACACTTCACGGGTAAGACGTTCACATGCGTTGGCGCCGTATGGGGGCCGGAAAGTTTAGTGATGCATGCGTGAAGACCAATGGGCGGCTGATGTTTGGTCTAGCCAGAGTATGCATGCACCACATTTTCAGCCTACAATAATTTAGTCCAATTAAAGAATATAATATATAATATGTACTCCCTTTGTACTAAATCATCGACAATTAATATGAATATAAAGGAGAAATTAAATTTAAACGCGTATAACCGTAAATATTCGCTGCCCAATACTTCACTTTTGCGGTATCTTTAGATCACATATAAACCATTCATTGCTGGGTAGAAAATTGCCAACCGATCATTCCGCGCGCGTTTAGCCATTACATTTCGACGCATATATATAGGGTGCAAATTTAATGGGTAGCGGGGTTTTTATCTTGTGATACCCTTTAGCTAGGTCATATATAGATCATCCTATAATTTAATTATGTTCACGCCCGTCAGCAAATATTTTTTGGATGCTCGTTTGGTCAACACATTTTTGCTGGCCAGTCGTTTAATTATATGATACCCTCAGATCACATACAATTCATTTCATGATTTATTTTTACACGCTTCTGGCCAACCGATACATTTGGACGTATTCAGCTGACAGCTGGCTAAAGGTTGGTTCACCCTTTGCGATCACTCGATAGTCCAATGGTTTATGCTTGAACGCGTCTACCGAGCAAATACCGGCTGACCAGTCTTGTGATACCCTCGGATCATATAGTGTCCATCTTATATTTTTATCTTTGCATGTGTCTAGCCAACTATATTTGCTGCCTAGTGGGCCTAGACACATGTGTAAAAGGAAGGTTTTGTCTACTTTTTGACGTGTATGATGAAAAGGAAAATCTCAAAACACTTGGTCCCCTCTCTCACTCAAGTCTGATCTTCGCCCACTCATGCCCCGTGCCACACGCGTGCCACGATTGCAAAATGCCTCGCATGGTTTGCGCCATTCCCTTCGTCCCCACCCGCCACACCTGCCGGTCCCTCCCGATTATCTTCTGCATCTCTCATCCACCCAAAAATTTCTAGCAGGCTCTGGTGATTGCTTCCCGCTAAGAGTGTTGCATCATCTGAGGCACACGTCCCCCATAATTTCATTGAGCATGTCTAGCCAGTTGTTATTTGTTGGACAATAATTCACTTTTGTGACATCTTTATTACATTACATATAGATCATCCTATAATTTACCCTTACACTATCTAGCCAGCGAAAATGTGTTGGCCAATGGGTTTTTATTTTTTGATACCCTCCAAATGCTTATAAACCATCCTATAAATTATATTTGCACATAAATACAGTTGGACGCATCTAGACAACACTTATTTTGGCCAGTGGTTTATTGTTGTGATATACTTAGATCATATACAAGGGGAATTTCCTATAATATATTTGTACACGCATGTAGCCAGCTGATACATTTGGACATATCATAATATCGAACGAATACCGACTTCACATGATTAATTATAACAAGACTTATCTCATGTCCTCAAGAACAAAATGAACTAGTCACAATCATATTCACGTTCATGATCAGAGGAGAATAATATATGATTAACTAGCTGAACATATGATCTTCCACTGAATAAACCAACTAGCATTATCTACGAGATGTAATCAATGCTACTAGCAACCCACGGGTACCAATATGAGGTTTTGAGACAAATATTGATTACAAGAGATGAACCGGGGTTTGAGATGACATGGTGCCGATGAATATGTTGATGGAGATGGGTCCTCCCACGATGAGTGGATCATTGGTGATGACGAAGGCTTTGATTTCCCCCTCCTGAAGGGAAGTATCACCGGCGGAATCGCTCCACCGAAGAGCAAAAATGCTCCTGCTCAGGTTCCACCTCGAGATGGCGGTGATTCATCCGCCAGTAGAGGTGACGGGAAGACTGGATCCATTCCCTACCAGCGTGTTTGGTTGGGGGTAATTAGAGCTAGGGAATGGGAATTGAAGGGGTACGAGACTTTAAATCTATTGTTTGGTTGGAGGGATTGGGAATTCATAAGGGAATAGTCATGGGACTTGATACTCCAACTCCCACTGTTTTATTAATAGGGAAGTTGGGAGGGAATTGTTTTAGTGAGTCAATCTTAACCGTTCATCGTAACTTATTTTAACTTCCTTTGTCTAGTCCCTCATTGATACTTCTCCAATGTATCTACTTTTTCTAATGTTTTTCCTCTTGTTTTGGACTCTAATTTGCATGATTTGAATGAAACTAACCCC
Source organism: Triticum aestivum (assembly GCF_018294505.1). Classification (NCBI taxonomy): domain Eukaryota; kingdom Viridiplantae; phylum Streptophyta; class Magnoliopsida; order Poales; family Poaceae; genus Triticum; species Triticum aestivum. Next base: position 591,723,981 of record NC_057803.1, on the reverse strand, counting down.
GTACTGACGCTGTTTTCAGTAGAACTATCATGGTGTTGTTTTTGTGCAAAACTAGTTCTCGGAATGGAATGGAATTTTGCGAGGAATTTTTATACAATAAACAAGAATTTCTGGAGCCAAGAACCATCGGAGGGTGGCACCTGGGTGGGCACAACCCACCAGGGCGTCCCTCTCCTGGCACGCCCAGGTGGGTTGTCCCCACCTGGTGGCCCCGCAGACCCTGATTCCAACTCCATAAATACCTATTTTTCCAGAGTTTGTTGCTATCTAAAGTTTTGACCTCTCCAATCCCACTTTTATCAATTTTTGCATCAAGATCTAAAAACTCCGAATTTTTGGGACGCCTTCTAATTAAAGTTGACTCATCTCCGGTCCCATCATTAACATACGATCTTCCACTGAATAAACCAACTAGCATTATCCACGAGATGTAATCAACGCTACTAGCAAATATCATTGTGGGACCAAGAATAACTTTAGGGTTTCGACAGATACGATTGTGGGGGTGTGGTTGAGTGTTTTTGGAGCAATGTATCAAGGGCATGGAAAAGATTATAGGAGCATTTGCTATCACTTTTTCATCCAAAAAATACACCCGATGTTGTCCTACATACCAAATATCATAAACGAATCACAGGAAAATTATTCTTTCTAAACAACGGGAGGGACAGACAGACGACACAAGCCTCCAATTCCGACTCTGGCGATCCAGATCCTTTTCCGCCGTACTTTTTTGCCTTGCCGAGAGCACCCCTAGAGTTTGAGATCTTCACAAGAAAGGGTCTAGTTATTGCAGAAAACCACCCCATGGTTTGAAATGTTGACAAAAAAGGGCCTAGATTTTGACAAGTCGGGGAAATCTTCGCTAGAAATTTCGGCAGCATAACACGTTGGGAAGAACGCATGCACAATGGTAGAACAAATTTATTAAAATGATGCTGGCTTGTTCATTCCAAAGTTACATTCATGAAGCTTAACCCATACCATACAAACCAAAGGAACTTCCCTACAAATGTACACAGCCAGCATATGTCTACCAAAAAAGAAGAAAGAATGTACAGAAGTTCGTCCCAACAAGCAAACGTAGTAGGCCCATATCCAGCACTCATCAAGATTCATCTCACCAGAGAGAGAGAGGCTCATTGGCGAAACAGATAGGCCTACATACAACACTCCGCACTAGGAAGACCATGTCAGAACTGCAACTTCACGTCTTCAATGACACTCGGCACAATCGAGATCCTTCGGCAAGTCACAAAGATAGGCATCTTCATCATATCGCTCCAGCTGAAAACCCCAACAGAACTGCAAGTCAACCAAGATAGGAGTCTTCAGCATATCGCTTCAGTAGAAAAAAAAACTCCTTTGATTGCAAAGTCCCTGGCTGGGGACAACAGATAAACAAGGAGTAAATGTCATCAATATCAACAACAAATTCACAAGGTAGCTACTGGAGCGGACTTCTAAATATATGTCACAAGTTTGATGATGAGTTGTCAAGCATATGCAATATATGACACAAGTCAATATAGTGCCATCAAACACTTACAGTACAATCTGAATTCAATGACACTCTGAACTAGCAACAAAGCCAAAATCAAAGAGTAGAAAATTAATATAACAACATCATTGACACAAAAAACGTATTACATTATGGGACGGAGGGAGTACAATATACGCATGGATGTGGTATGTATGTACGTATGTTTGTTTGTATACCTGATGCCATGACCAGGCCCGCAGTTGGTGTTGGTGACGTTAACATCGGTGGTTCCCGATAGAATCGACACACAATCATCACCTGCATGCACAAAATACCTACGTATTCGAGGCCAGACAGAGTGCAATATATACTAGTACCTCAAGGATTGGAGCATGGGAGCACCTTAAGGATGGGAGTACTAGATATTTCCCCGAAGCATGAGGTAACCTCGTCGGTGAGGGCATTCTCGGCGAAGCACGTGAGTGCGACGTTGGCGACGCATACCAACTCTCCATTGGACGTGCTTTATGCGACACACAGATTATCCTCTCGGTACTTACTTTTTACGTGCCCTCTCTGAAATGAATGAGTTGTAGAAATGCAAGTACTGACCTTAGGTTGGTCATGTCGACTAGACAATTTTGACGAGGCGTTGAGGTGAAATAAAATTAAATAAGGATTCATCTACATCTCAATCGACTAAGACTTTATTATGTAAGTCTCAGTCGACTGACGTGGCATATTAGTTGAATCACTGATTTTCTTGATCGGGCTGCCCAATAGAAGAAGGTGGGTAGGATGAGAAATAGTCACACACACTTCTATGCCAACGAGAAAGCCAAGATCGTCGCTCTCACACCAGTCTCCTCTCAGGCCCCAGTCGCTCCTACCGACACAGAGTTTGCCCGCTCTGATGTGTCCAACGAGGTGTTTTTCAGGACTCTGCCGTCGTGGTGATCGATTAGTAAGTTTATTAAAATTTGTATATTTCCAAGTCAAATATAATGTTGGACATCTACTTATATTAAAGATGTTACATTTTGGTGAGAAAATGATGATACTTGAGTGTTAGCCTTGGAGGGTTTACCGTTGGATATGCCCTAAGCCCACTCTCTTTCCCATCCACAACGACAACACAACCCACATGCACCATGTGCTGGAGCTAGCAGTTGTACAAGGCATTTTGCTCATAATGATTCTGTTTCCATGGCTAGGTTTATGTGGGACTTCGCCTACGCCAACGTGGCAAAAAACCCGTACGTGGTGTTTTGCCGGTCATCGGAATGAGAATCATGCGAGATACTCTAAAATCTGAATTGCTGCCATAGACAACACTTTTTATATAGTACTCTCTCCGTCCAAAAAAGTTTGTCCCTCAAACGGATATATCTAGCATTAAGTTAGTGTTAGATACGTCCATTTAAGGGACAAGTTTGGGACAAGTTTTTTCAGACGGAAGAAGTACTATTAGTTGGTAATAAAATATATCGAGAAAATGTAGTCATGACGATATGAGATGGTGTTGACCATCATTTGAACAAATATAATTTTGGCTCTAGCCTGCCTTGCATGGCGCCATGTAAGGTAAGCATAGCACCGCTCCCTGGTCGTCAATGGCGGAGTTACGTGCAGGCAAAAGCGTGCCATGGCCCGCCTTGCCCATAAGAAAAAAGTAAACTACATATGACCAGTGCACTCCGTCTGTGAGGCGTCAGCAGCCTGGTTGCTCACGAGAGGCTTTCCTCTGGTTAGCTTGCGTGTGAATGCCCAGCCCAATGCAGGTCTGCAGCCAAGTCCACCAGCTGACCAGATTCAGAGACATCCAGCACTGCTTCGCTCGTACATTCATTCCCGATTCAGCCAAGCTAGGACGGCCACGCCATGGCACAGCTGCACCGTTGCACATGGATTGTGCACATAATAATTTCCTTTATTTCTTCTAATTGTAGTTCATGGCATCAACTCAAATTTCCAAGACCAATTTTTCTATAGGCTCCTTTCAGATAAGAAAGCTATATTTGTCTGAAATTCTCAGTTATCGATTTGGTAGCATGAATTATTCAATTGTTTTCAAAGTTTCACAGATTGTAATTTATGTAGTAAATACTAACTGGCCATGGGTAAGGTTAGTCAGCGAAGAATTTGTTTAGTTTTCAAAGGAAATGAGATGGTTCAGATGTTTTCAAGATAACGAATAATGCCTACTTGCCTAGTACCAGTAATTGTGGTATGGTTCAGAATTCGTTTTTTTTCTCCTTTAGACTGGCCCGCCCAACAATTTCTTTGTAGCTCCGCCACTGCTGGTCCTATATGTCCATTAACGACTTGTGATCAATTGCCACCGAGCTGTGTTTGTGGCTTCACCGTTCCCGTGACATGGCTTAAGTGAAGAGGATCGAGTGACTGCATGCATGCACATCTTGGAGGTCTCTAAAGGTAAAATGCACAGCTTGAATGGCGAGTCCTGTTCATTAGCATCTTCTAAGCTAATGTGTCATATTCCCCCATCGACACACAATCATCACGTGCACTCACTCAAGGGTCCATTTTATGTGTGTACATATTCGAGGCCAGACAGAGTGCAAATACTAGGCAAATACTTCCGTATGTATCTTGCATTACCTTATCATGCCACCACCAACACGTCCCTTTTATGGATCCATTGTTTCTGTGTAAAGGTCGGCAATAATTTCTTCCCTATGGCCTTGTGAAGAGACTGATGCCCTGTTTTGTGACTAAACTACATTACCAATGCCCAATGGCAAGAAACGTGCAAATAGCCATGAAATGAATCAAGAGGTACAAATTAAACTTTACTACGGC
>NC_057803.1:591685970-591718558 GCF_018294505.1 Triticum aestivum | reverse complement strand
TTCACACAGAAGGGCCTACTTATTTACCACAAGCCCCTGTGAGTTTGAGAACTTGACAAAAAAGGGCCTAGATTTTGACAAGTCCGGGGGAAATTTCAACAGAAATTTTGGCAGCATAACGCGTTGGGAAGAATCACATACACAATGGCAATACAAATTTATTCAACAAAAAATGAATGTGCCTTGTTCATTCCAAAATTACAACCCATTCCATACCAATAGGAGGAACTTCCCTACAAATTTACACTGCCCAGCATAGGTCTACCAAAAAAGAAGAAATAATGTACAGAAATTCATCCCAACAAGCAAATGTAGTAGTTGCTAGTGCAAGAAACTGTGTACATCTTGGGAAATCACCAGGGAAAGAGGCTCCTTGGCCAAATAGATAGGCCTGCATCCAGCACTCCGCACGAGGAAAACTAGGTTCATAACTGCAACTTCATGTCTTCAATGACACTCGGCACCGTCGAGAGCCTTCGGTTCAACCGGGTGGCTTCTCAAAGAAAACCCCGACAAAACTACAAGTCGAAATAGATAGGCATCTTCAGCATATCGCTCCAGCAGAAAAAAAAACTCATTTCATTGAAAAGTCCATGGCTGGGGACAACAGATAAATAAGGAGTAAATGCCATCAATATCAACAGTAACTTCACAAGATAGCTACTGGAGCAGACTTCTAAATATATGTCACAAGTTTGATAAGGAGCTGTCTAGCATATACAATATATATGTCACAAGTCAATATAGTGATGTCAAACACATCATATGCCATTTTAGCGTACGTGTGGTGTCTATACCACCTCATGATAACTGAAACATCTTGCTGCTTACTTTAAGATGATGAAGTGGACATAATAGGTTACGTACAACAAAATGGGTGTCTTCTATAAAGTTAAGTGTAACAATGTGTCAAGCATTGACTAAAACTTTCAGACGGCACAAGCTTTTAGAGTACATTCCAGGTGTCTCTGGGTTGACTAAAAAGGTCATGATCATTTCTTAATTACAACTATTTCATCAGATCAATACTAGGAACATACAGCAAGAATGGATCAAACCAACCAGTCACAGCAGCCATCAACCTAGCAAGGCAACAATGTTCCTTCCGTAGCGAGAAACATTGAGTCGCTTAACTAGCTATCAAGAACTTTGACAACCAGTAGCGCATCATTTACCGAGTCAATCGAGGCCATCAAGCCCAAAACCTAGGTAGCCATGGCAAAAAGGCCCCGGCTCGACATGCCCCGAGCAAGGGAAAGGAATAGAGGAGGAAGAGAAGCCAAGAGGACTCACCTTCAATGTTTGTAGCCAAGGCCAAAACCACTCCATGCCGTGTTGACAGTGGAGATGAGAGCTGGCCGAGCATAATACCATGTACAGGCCGTCGAGAGGCGGTTGCAGCACGGTGAACTCGTTGTCATCGCACAAGGCGAGAGCTGCTGTAGATGCTCATTGACAAGTCATCCGCAACAGTAACCCGCCCTAGGAAACCACCAAAGAGAGAGGCGCATTAGCCAAACAGATAGGCCTACATCCAGCACTCCGCACTACGAAAACCATGTTCAGAATTGCAACTTCACGTCTTCAATGACACTCGACACCATTGAGATCCTTCGGCATGTCACCAAGATAGGCATCTTCAGCATATCGCTCCAGCTGAAAACCCCAACAGAACTGCAAGTCCACCAGGATAGGCGTCTTCAGCATATCGCTCCAGCAGAAAAACAACTCCTTTCATTGCAAAGTCCCTGGCTGGGGACAACAGATAAACAAGGAGTAATTGTCATCAATATCAACAACAAATTCACAAGGTAGCTATTGGAGCATACTTCTAAATATATGTCACAAGTTTGATGATGAGTTGTCAAGCATATGCAATATATGACACAAGTCAATATAGTGCCGTCAAACACTTACAGTACAATCTGAATTCAATGACACTCTGAATTAGCAACAAAGCCAAAATCAAAGAGTAGAAAACTAATATAAACAACATCATTGGCACCCAGCAAACCTGACAAACAGTCGTGAAGAAACTACAGCCAACACAAGCTCCAAAAGCTTCCCAGCAGAAGGCTGGAGGTTGCTGCCACAAATTGACTAGCACAGTGATTGGTTCCAAGAAAAGATATCAAAATGCTACAAGACACTAGCATCTAAATCCTACAATACATATCATCACTACACAATCTGCAAGCCTTTTGTGAGTGACCAAAAAAGACACTATACAATCAATCTCACACTAAATATTGGAAGGCACTGCCAGGAGACTTCAAAAACAACATGCTTTTCTCAAAACCAAAAAGATGACAAAACTGAGACACCCATCCAATGTACAGTAGCTAACAAAAGTTAAGGACCGTCGGTCACGGAAATCAATGGTTGGCAGCCGCCATAGCATCATCTTTGCCAAAATGGTGGCCACAAAATTACTACAACATCACAGCAGTCATCAACCCAGCAACCCAACAATTTCCTCAAAGAAAGCAAGGAAAATCAAATGCCAAGTAACCTACCTTGAACAGAGCTCTTTTGTAAAACTAAAACATACTAGAACAGACTCAACAAATGAGTTCTTCTATAGCCAGAGGAACATCGAGTCACCTAACTAGCTATCAGGAACTTTGAAAACCAGTAGTGCATTATTTACCAAGCCAATTCAGGCCATCAAGGCCAAAACGTAAGTAGCCATGGCATAAAGGGATAAGAATAGAGGCGGAGGAAGAGAAGCCGAGAGGACTCACCTTCAATGTTTTACCCAAAGCAGAACCGTGCCATCACCATTGATAGTGGAAACATGAACTGGTCGAGCATACTTCTCCAAAAATTATGGAGAGTGGTGTCAACACACCATCTATTACCTTTTGGAGAGTGGTGTCTCCTAGATTGGCTAGGTGTCACTTGGGAGCCTCCGTCAAGATTGTGGAGTTGAACCAAGGAGTTTGTACGGGCAAGGAGATCGCCTACTTCGTGAATATCTACCCTAATGAGGCAAGTCCTTCATGGGCGATGGCCATGGTGGGATAGACAAGGTTGCTTCGTGGACCCTTTGTGGGTGGAGCCCTCCGTGGACTCGTGCGACCGTTACCCTTTGTGGGTTGAAGTCTCTGTCAACGTGGATGTACGATAGCACCACCTATCGGAACCATGCCAAAAATCTTCGTGTCTCGAATTGCGTTTGCACACTTCAATCCCATCCCTTTACATTCTTGCAACTTGCATGATTTACTTTCCGCTGCTCATATACTCTTGTCATGCTTACTTGATATGTATTGTAAATGTTTAAACTTATGCCAACACTCCACTTCAACTTAAAAAATTAAAAACTGCAACTTTTCTTGCTAAGAGTCTATTCACCCCCCTCTAGACACCTCTTCTCGATCCTTTCACACCTCCGTGAACATTCTCCTTGCCGATATTGCTCCTTTGCCCACTTTGGGCGTAGCCTTTTGCATTCAGTCGCATCCTCATAAGCTTCCTCCATTGCTTTATGCAGTAGAAACATGACACATTACAAGGGGTCAGAAACATGCTTGATGGTTCCAAGCTCAAAGATGACTTCATTTTTGGCAATCCACAATGCCCGTAGCAGCATATTCAACAATAGAATTACACTTGCACATATACAAAAAAATCGCTTCTTATTAGTTTCACTTTTGCACTACACATACACATGATTGATAGCTAACACTCGAACATACACTTGATTGGTTCCAAGAAAAGATATAAAAATGCTACAAGATACTAGCATGGTAAATCCTAAAATACATATCATCACCACATAATCTGCAAGCATCTTGTTCTATTCAATAGCCCATTCACAAGTCAAAAACCCGAGCTTAGGGATTATGTCAAATAAAACACTATGGCTATCACAAAGTAAAGTGCAGAAGGCCCTGTTTGTTGTAAAACCCTTTGCGCCGGCAGACCGGTCGAGCGTTCGACCGGTCCCTCTCGCTGGCTTCATTCTTTTCACGCGGAGACAGGCTGGCACTAGGTGGGTGATACGTCTCCGTCGTATCTACTTTTTCAAACACTTTAGCCCTTGTTTTGGACTCTAACTTGCATGATTTGAATGGAACTAACCCGGACTGACGCTGTTTTCAGCAAAATTACCATGGTCTTATTTATGTGCCGAAACAAAAGTTCTCAGAATGACCTTAAACTTCACGGAACATCTTTTCGGAAAAAATAAAAAATCCCTACAAAAGATGAAGACCAGGGGGCCCACACGCTAGCCACGAGGGTGGGGGCGCGCCTGCCCCCCTAGGGCGTGTCCCCTACCTCATGGGCCCCCTGGAGCTCCTTCGACCTCGACTCCAACTCTATATATTTGCTTTTGGGGAGAAAAAAATAAAGGAGAAGGATTCATCACATTTTACGATACGGAGCCGCCGCCAAGCCCTAAAACCTCTCGGGAGGGCTGATCTGGAGTCCGTTCGGGGCTCCGAAAGGAATCCGTCGCCATCATCATCATCAACCATCCTCCATCACCAATTTCATGATGCTCACCGTCGTGTGTGAGTAATTCCATCGTAGGCTTACTGGACGGTGATGGGTTGGATGAGATTTATCATGTAATCGAGTTAGTTTTGTTAGGGTTTGATACATAGTATCCACTATATTCTGAGATTGATGTTGCTATGACTTTGCTATGCTTAACGCTTGTCACTAGGGCCCGAGTGCCATGATTTCAGATCTGAACCTATTGTGTTTTCATCAATATATGAGAGTTCTTGATCCTATCTTGCAAGTCTATAGTCACCTATTATGTGTTATGATCCATTTACCTCGAAGTGAAAATAATCAGGATACTTGCCGGTGATGACCGTAGATTGAGGAGTTCATGTATTCACTATGTGTTAATGCTTTGGTCCGGTACTCTATTAAAAGGAGGCCTTAATATCCCTTAGTTTCCGTTAGGACCCCGCTGCCACGGGAGGGTAGGACAAAAGATGTCATGCAAGTTCTTTTCCATAAGCACGTATGACTATATTCTGAATACATGCCTACATTACATTGATGAATTGGAGCTAGTTCTGTGTCACCCTAGGTTATGACTGTTACATGATGAACCGCATCCAGCATAACTCTCCATCACTGATCCATTGCCTACGCGCTTTCCATATATTGTTCTTTGCTTATTTACTTTTCCGTTGCTATTACTCTCATCACTACAAAATATTAAAAACACTACTTTTGCTTCTATTACCTTTTGCTACCGTTACCACTACTATCATATTACTTTGCTACTAAATACTTTGCTGTTGATATTAAGTTTCCAAGTGTGGTTGAATTGACAACTCAGCTGCTAATACTTGAGAATATTCTTTGGCTCCCCTTGTGTCGAATCAATAAATTTGGGTTGAATACTCTACCCTTGAAAACTGTTGCGATCCCCTATACTTGTGGGTTATCAAGACTAATTTCTGGAGCCGTTGCCGAGGAGCATAGCTCTATTCTTTGAGTCACTTGAGATTTATATCTGATTATCATTATGAAGAACTTGAGAGATCCAAAAACCAGGATCTATCCCTCAACTACGAGGGGAGGTAAAGAACTGCCTGTTGGGGAACGTAGCAATAATTCAAAATTTTCCTACGTGTCACCAAGATCAATCTATGGAGTCATCTAGCAACGAGGGAGGAGTGGATCTACATACCCTTGTAGATCGTGCGTGGAAGCGTTCAAGAGAACGGGGTTGATGGAGTCATACTCGTCGTGATCCAAATCACCGGTGATCCTAGCGCCGAACGGACGGCACCTCCACGTTCAACACACGTACGGAGCAGCGACGTCTCCTCCTTCTTGATCCATCAAGGGGGGAGGAGAGGTTGATGGAGATCCAGTAGCACGACGGCGTGGTGGTGGAAGTAGCAGGATTCCAACAGGGCTTCGCCAAGCGCTGTGGGAGGAGGGAGATGTGTCATGGGAGGGAGAGGGAGGCGACAGGGCTTAGGTGCGGCTGCCCTCCCTTACCCCCACTATATATAGGGCCAAGGGAGAGGGGGGGCGCAGCCTTGGCCCTTCCTCCAAGGAAGGGTGCGGCCAGGGAGGAGTCCATCCTCCCCAAGGCACCTAGGAGGTGCCTTCCCCCTTTAGGACTCTTCATTTCCCTTATATCTTGGCGCATGGGCCTCTTGGGGCTAGTGCCCTTGGCCCATATAGGCCAAGGCGCACACCCCTACAACCCATGTGGCCCCCCGGGGCAGGTGGACCCCTTTGGTGGACCCCCGGACCCCTTTCAACACTCCCGGTACAATACCGATAATGCGCGAAACTTTTTCGGCGACCAAAACAAGACTTCCCATATATAAATCTTTACCTCCAGACCATTCCGGAACTCCTTGTGACGTCCGGGATCTCATCCGAGACTCCAAACAACTTTCGGGTTACTGCATACTAATATCTCTATAACCCTAGCGTCACCGAACCTTAAGTGTGTAGACCCTACGGGTTCGGGAGACACGTAGACATGACCGAGACGACTCTCTGGCCAATAACCAACAGCGGGATCTGGATACCCATGTTGGCTCCCACATGTTCCACGATGATCTCATCGGATGAACCACGATGTCAAGGACTTAATCAATCCCGTATACAATTCCCTTTGTCTAGCGATACGATACTTGCCCGAGACTCGATCGTCGGTATCCCGATACCTTGTTCAATCTCGTTACCGGCAAGTCTCTTTTACTCATTCCGTAACACATCATCCCGTGATCAACTCCTTGATCACATTGTGCACATTATGATGATGTCCTACCGAGTGGGCCCAGAGATACCTCTCCATTTACACGGAGTGACAAATCCCAGTCTCGATTCGTGCCAACCCAATAGACACTTTCGGAGATACCTGTAGTGTACCTTTATAGCCACCCAGTTACGTTGTGACGTTTGGCATACCCAAAGCACTCCTACGGTATCCGGGAGTTGCACAATCTCATGGTCTAAGGAAATGATACTTGACATTAGAAAAGCTTTAGCATACGAACTACATGATCTTTGTGCTAGGCTTAGGATTGGGTCTTGTCCATCACATCATTCTTCTAATGATGTGATCCCGTTATCAATGACATTCAATGTCCATGGTCAGGAAACCGTAACCATCTATTGATCAACGAGCTAGTCAACTAGAGGCTTACTAGGGACATGGTGTTGTCTATTTATCCACACATGTATCTAAGTTTCCTATAAATAAAATTCTAGCATGGACAATAAACGATTATCATGAACAAGGAAATATAATAATAACCAATTTATTATTGCCTCTAGGGAATATTTCCAACAGTCTCCCACTTGCACTAGAGTCAATAATCCAGTTCACATCGCTATGTGATTAACACTCAAGGTCACATCCCCATGTGACTAACACCATTGAGTTTACTAGAGTCAATAATCTAGTTCACATTACCATGTGATTAACACTCGATGAGTTCCGGGTTTGATCATGTTATGCTTGTGAGAGATGTTATAGTCAACGGGTATGAATCTTTCAGATCCGTATGTACTTCGCAAATCTCTATGTCATCTCCCAGATGCAGCTACCACGTTCTATTTGGAGCTATTCCAAATAACTGTTCTACTATACGAATCCAGTTTACTACTCAGAATAATCTGGATTAGTGTCAAAGTTTGCATCGGCGTAACCCTTTACGGCGAACTCTTTTATAACCTCCATAATCGAGAAAATTCCTTAGTCCACTAGTTACTAAGGATAACTTTGACCGCTGTCCTGTGTTCCATTCTTGGATCACTCTTGTACCCCTTGACTGACTCATGGCAAGGCATACTTCAGGTGCGGTACATAGCATAGCATACTGTAGATCCTACGTCTTAAGCATAGGGGACGACCTTCGTCCTTTCTCTCTATTCTACCGTGGTCGAGCTTTAAGTCTTAACTTCATACCTTACAACTCAGGCAAGAACTCCTTCTTTGACTGATCCATCTTGAACACCTTCAAGATCATGTCAAGGTATGTGCTCATTTGAAAGTACCATTAAGCGTTTTTGATCTATCCTTATAGATCTTGATGCTTAATGTTCAAGTAGCTTAATCCAGGTTTTCCATTGAAAAACACCTTTCAAATGACCCTATATGCTTTCCAGAAATTCTACGTCATTTCTGATCAACAATATGTCAACAACATATATTCATCAGAAGTTCTATAGTGCTCCCACTCACTTCTTTGGAAATACAAGTTTCTCATAAACTTTGTATAAACCCAAAATCTTTGATCATCATCAAAGCATACATTCCAACTCTGAGATGCTTACTCCAGTCCCTAGAAGGATTGCTGGAGCTTTGCATACTTATTAGCATCTTTCAGGATTGACAAAACCTTCCGGTTTGTATCACATACAACCTTTCCTCAAAAAAAAACGTCGAGGAAACAATGTTTTGACATCCTATCTGCAAGATTTCATAAATAATGCAGTAATCGCTAATATAATTCCAACAGACTCTTAGCATCGCTACGAGTGAGAAAGTATCATCGTAGTCAACTCCTTGAACTTGTCGGAAAACATCTTAACGACAAGTCGAGCTTTCTTAATGGTGACATTTACCATCATTGTCCGTCTTCCTTTTAAAATCCATCTGTACTCAACAGCCTCACGACCATCGAGCTGTTCTGTCAAAGTCTACACTTTGTTTCCATACATGGATCCTCTCTCGAATTTTATATGGCCTCGAGCCATTTTGGAATCTAGGCCCACCATCGCTTCTCCATAGCTCGTAGGTTCATTGTTGTCTAGCAACATGACTTCCAAGACAGGATTACGTACCACTCTGAAGTAGTACGCATCATTGTCATCCTACGAGGTTTGGTAGTGACTTGATCTGAAGTTTCATGATCACTATCATAAGCTTCCACTTCAATTGGTGTAGGTGCCACAGGAACAACTTCCTGTGCCCTGCCTTACACTATTTGAAGAGACGGTTCAATAAGCTCATCAAGTCTCCACCGTCCTCCCACTCAATTCTTTCGAGAGAAACTTTTCCTCGAGAAAGGACCCGATTCTAGAAACAATCCCTTATTGCTTTCAAATCTGAGACAGGGGGTATACCCAACTATTTTGGGTGTCCTATTAAGATGCATTTATCCGCTTTGGGTTCGAGCTTATCAGCATGAAACTTTTCACATATGCGTCGCAGCCCCAAGACTTTTAAGAAATGACAGCTTAGGTTTCTCTAAACCATAGTTCATACGGTGTCATCTCATCGGAATTACGTGATGCCCTATTTAAAGTGAATGTGGTTGTCTCTAATGCCTAAACCATAAACTATCGTGGTAATTCGATAAGAGACATCATGGTATGCATCATATCCAATAGGGTGCCGTTATGATGTACGGACACACCATCACACCATGGTGTTCCTGGCTGTATTAGTTGTGAAACAATTTCCACAATGTCTTAATTCTATGCCAAACTCGTAATTCAGATATTCATCTCTATGATCATATCATAGATATTCTTGTCACGACGATCTTTCAACTTCACCCTGAAACTACTTGAACCTTTCAATAATTCAGACTCGTGATTCATCAAGTAAATATACTCAACATCTACTCAAATGATCTGTGAAGTAAGAACATAGCGATATCCACTACATGCCTCAGCACTCATTGGACTGCACACATCAAAATGTATTACTTCCAACAAGTTGCTTTCTAGTTCCATTTTACTGAAAACGAGGCTTTCAGTCATCTTGCCCATGTGGTATGATTTGTATGTCTCAAGTGATTCAAAATCAAGTGAGTCCAAACGATCCATCTGTATAGAGTTTCTTCATGCATATCTACCAACAAACATGGTTCGCATGTCTCAATCCTTTCAAAAATGAGTGAGTCGAAAGATCCATCAACATGGAGCTTCTTCATGTGTTTTATACCGATATGACTTAAGTGGCAGTGCCACAAGTAGGTGGTACTATCATTACTATCTTATATCTTTTGGCATGAACATGTGTATCACTACGATCGAGATTCAATAAACCATTCATTTTAGGTGTAAGACCATTGAAGGTATTATTCAAATAAATAGAGTAACCATTATTCTCCTTAAATGAATAACCGTATTGCGATAGACGTAATCCAATCATGTCTATGCTCAACGCAAACACCAAATAACAATTATTTAGGTTTTAATACAAATCTCGATGGTAGAGGGAGCGTACGATATTTGATCAACCTTGGAAATACTTCCAACACATATCTTCATCTCACCTTTTAGCTAGTCTCTGTTTATTCCGTAGCTTTTATTTCGAGTTACTAACACTTAGCAACCGAACCGGTATCTAATACCCTGGTGCTACTAGGAGTACTAGTAAAGTACACATCAACACAATGTATATCCAATATACTTCTATCGACCTTGCTAGCCTTCTCATCTACCAAGTATCTAGGGTAATTCTGCTCCAGTGGCTGTTCCCCTTATTACAGAAGCACTTAGTCTCGGGTTTGGGTTCAACCTTGGGTTTCTTCACTAGAGCAGCAGCTAAATTGCCGTTTCATGAAGTATCCCTTCGTGCCCTTGCCCTTGTTGAAACTAGTGGTTTCAACAACCATCAACAATTGATGCTCCTTGATTTCTACTTTTGTGATGTCAAACATCGCGAATATCTCAAGGATCATCATATATGTCCCTGATATATTATAGTTCATCACGAAGCTCTAGCAGCTTGGTGGTAATGACTTCGGAGAAACATCACTTTCTCATCTGAAAGATCAACTCCCACTCGATTCAAATGATTGTTGTACTCAGACAATCTGAGCACAAGCTCAACAATTGAGCTTTTCTCCCTTAGTTTGCAGGCTAAGAAAATCGTCGGAGGTCTTATACCTCTTGACGTGGGCACGAGCCTGAAATCCCAATTTCAGCCCTCGAAACATCTCATATGTTTCGCGACGTTTTAAAACGTCTTCGGTGCCTCAACTCTAAACCGTTTAACTGAACTATCACGTAGTTATCAAAATGTGTATGTCAGATGTTCGCAACATCCACAGACGACGTTCGAGGTTCAGCACACTGAGCGGTGCATTAAGGACATAAGCCTTCTATGAAGCCATGAGGACAATCCTCAGTTTACGGACCTAGTCCGCATAATTGCTACTATCAACTTTCAACTAAATTTAATCTAGGAACATATCTAAACAGTAGAACTGAAGCGCGAGCTACGACATAATTTGCGAAATCCTTTTGACTATGTTCAAGATAATTAAGTTCATGAACTCCCACTCAGATAGACATCCCTCTAGTCATCTAAGTGATTACATGATCCGAGTCAACTAGGCCGTGTCCGATCATCACGTGAGACGGACTAGTCAACATCGGTGAACATCTTCATGTTGATTGTATCTGCCATACGACTCATGCTCGACCTTTCGGTCTCTTGTGTTCTGAGGCCATGTCTGTACATGCTAGGTTCGTCAAGTCAACCTAAGTGTTTTGCATGTGTTCCGAGGCCATGTCTGTACATGCTAGGCTCGTCAACACCCGTTGTATTCGAAGTAAGAATCTATCACACCCGATCATCATGTGGTGCTTCAAAACGACGAACTTTCGCAACGGTGCACAGTTAGGGGGAACACTTTCTTGAAATTTTAATGAGGGATCATCTTATTTACTACCGTCATTCTAAGCAAATAAGATGTATAAACATGATAAACATCACATGCAATCAAATAGTGACATAATATGGCGAATATCATATTGCTCCTTTTGATCTCCATCTTCGGGGCTCCATGATCATCATCGTCACCGGCATGACACCATGATCTCCATCATCATGATCTCCATCATCGTATCTTCATGAAGTTGTCTCGCCAACTATTACTTCTACTTCTATGGCTACCGGTTAGCAATAAAGTAAAGTAATTACATGACGTTTATGTTGACATGCAGGTCATAAATAAATTAAGACAACTCCTATGGCTCCTACCGGTTGTCATACTCATCGACATGCAAGTCGTGATTCCTATTACAAGAACATGATCAATCTCATACATCACATATCATTCATCACATTCTTCTTGGCCATATCACATCACATAGCATACCCTGCAAAAACAAGTTAGACGTCCTCTAATTGTTGTTTGCATGTTTTACGTGGCTGCTATGGGTTTCTAGCAAGAACATTTCTTACCTACGCAAAGACCACAACGTGATATGCCAATTCCTATTTACCCTTCATAAGGACCCTTTTCATCGAACCTGATCCGACTAAAGTGGGAGAGACAGACACCCGCTAGCCACCTTATGCACCTAGTGCATGTCAGTCGGTGGAACCAGTCTCACGTAAGAGTACGTGTAAGGTCGGTCGGGGCCGCTTCATCCCACAATGCCGCTGAATCAAGATTGGACTAGTAACGGTAAGCATATTGAACAATAGCAACGCCCACAACTACTTTGTGTTCTACTCGTGCATAGAAACTACGCATAGACCTAGCTCATGATGCCACTGTTGGCGAACGTAGCAATAATTCAAAATTTTCCTACGTGTCACCAAGATCAATCTATGGAGTCATCTAGCAACGAGGGAGGAGTGGATCTACATACCCTTGTAGATCGCGCGCGGAAGCGTTCAAGAGAACGGGGTTGATGGAGTCATACTCGTCGTGATCCAAATCACCGATGATCCTAGCGCCGAACGGACGGCACCTCCGCGTTCAACACACGTACGGAGCAGCGACGTCTCCTCCTTCTTGATCCAGCAAGGGGGGAGGAGAGGTTGATGGAGATCGATCAGCACGATGGCGTGGTGGTGGAAGTAGCGGGATTCCAACAGGGCTTCGCCAAGCGCTGTGGGAGGAGGGAGATGTGTCATGGGAGGGAGAGGGAGGCGCCAGGGCTTAGGTGCGGCTGCCCTCCCTTCCCCCCACTATATATAGGGCCAAGGGAGAGGGGGGGGGTGCAGCCTTGGCCCTTCCTCCAAGGAAGGGTGCGGCCAGGGAGGAGTCCATCCTCCCCAAGGCACCTAGGTGGTGCCTTCCCCCTTTAGGACTCTTCCTTTCCCTTATCTCTTGGCGCATGGGCCTCTTGGGGCTGGTTCCCTTGGCCCATATAGGCCAAGGCGCACACCCCTACAACCCATGTGCCCCCCCGGGGCAGGTGGACCCCTTTGGTGGACCCCCGGACACCTTTCGGCACTCCCGGTACAATACCGATAATGCGAGAAACTTTTCCGGCGACCAAAACAAGACTTCCCATATATAAATCTTTACCTCCAGACCATTCCGGAACTCCTCGTGACGTCCGGGATTTCATCCGGGACTCCGAACAACTTTCGGGTTACCGCATACTAATATCTCTATAACCCTAGCGTCACCGAACCTTAAGTGTGTAGACCCTACGGGTTCGGGAGACACGTAGACATGACCGAGACGACTCCCCGGCCAATAACCAACAGCGGGATCTGGATACCCATGTTGGCTCCCACATGTTCCACGATGATCTCATCGGATGAACCACGATGTCAAGGACTTAATCAATCCCGTATACAATTCCCTTTGTCTAGCGGTACGATACTTGCCCGAGATTCGATCGTCGGTATCCCGATACCTTGTTCAATCTCGTTACCGGCAAGTCTCTTTTACTCATTCCGTAACACATCATCCCGTGATCAACTCCTTGATCACATTGTGCACATTATGATGATGTCCTACCGAGTGGGCCCAGAGATACCTCTCCATTTACACGGAGTGACAAATCCCAGTCTCGATTCGTGCCAACCCAACAGACACTTTCGGAGATACCTGTAGTGTACCTTTATAGCCACCCAGTTACGTTGTGACATTTGGCATACCCAAAGCACTCCTACGGTATCCGGGAGTTGCACAATCTCATGGTCTAAGGAAATGATACTTGACATTAGAAAAGCTTTAGCATACGAACTACATGATCTTTGTGCTAGGCTTAGGATTGGGTCTTGTCCATCACATCATTCTTCTAATGATGTGATCCCGTTATCAATGACATTCAATGTCCATGGTCAGGAAACCGTAACCATCTATTGATCTACGAGCTAGTCAACTAGAGGCTTACTAGGGACATGGTGTTGTCTATTTATCCACACATGTATCTGAGTTTCCTATCAATACAATTCTAGCATGGACAATAAACGATTATCATGAACAAGGATATATAATAATAACCAATTTCTTATTGCCTCTAGGGCATATTTCCAACACTGCCATCTAGCTCTGCACTTGATTCACCTTCTGTTTTGAGTAAGCTTGCGACACCTAAACCTGCTTCTGCTATTCGTTCTGATATGTCGCATGTTATTGATGATGCCACTTCTGCTATGCATGATACTTATGATGAAACTACTTCTATGCTTGATACTACTGTGCCACTTGGTGAATTTCTTGATGAACAACTTGCTAGGGTTAGAGAGAATGAAATTATTGAAACTGATTATATTGAAGATAGTGATGATGAAGACTCTCCCTCTAATACTTACGAATTGCCTGTTGTTCCTGAGGGTTATGTTCTGGATGAAGAATCTGCTAGAGCTATTCTTGCTTGTAATGATAGAAGTGATCTTAAGAAATTATTAGCTAAATGGAAGCAACAATCCCTTAATGCTAGAATGAAACCCGACCCTGCTTTTGCTACTTCACCTATCTGTGTTACCGATAAGGAGTATGAATTCTCGGTTGATCCTGATATAATTACTTTGGTTGAATCTGATCCTTTTCATGGCTATGAATCTGAAACTGTTGTGGCACACCTTACTAAATTAAATGATATTGCCACCCTATTCACTAAAGATGAGAGAACTCGCTACTTTTATATCCTTAAAATATTTCCGTTCTCATTAAAGGGTGATGCTAAGATATGGTTTAATTCTCTTGATCCTGGTTGTGTGCGTAGTCCCCAGGATATGATTTATTACTTCTCTACTAAATATTTCCCTGCTCATAAGAAACAAGCTGCTTCAAGGGATATATATATATAATTTTGTGCAAATTGAAGAAGAGAGTCTCCCACAAGCTTGGGGGAGGCTTCTCCAATTACTTAATGCTTTGCCTGATCATCCTCTTAAGAAAAATGAAATACTTGATTTCTTTTATAATGGACTAACCGATGCTTCCAGATATTACCTGGATAGTTGTGCTGGTTCTGTTTTCAGGGAAAGAACACCAGATGAAGCTGAAATTCTATTGAATAATATGTTGACAAATGAAAATAATTGGACACCTCCTAAGCCTATTCCTAAACCAACTCCGAAGAAGAGAGGTGTTCTATTTCTCAGTCCTGAAGATATGCAAGAGGCAAAGAAATCTATGAAAGAAAAAGGTATTAAAGCTGAAGATGTTAAGAATTTACCTCCTATTGAAGAAATACACGGTCTTAATTTACCGCATGTTGAAGAAACATATGATCTTAATCCTTCACCTATTGAAGAAACACATGGTCTTGATAACCCGACACAGGTAGTAAAGGTAAATTCTCTCTATAGATATGATAAAGCTGAAATCCCATTACTAAGTTTGCTAGCCCATGCTTAGATGAGTTTGATAAACTTATGGTTAAGCAAGAAGATTTTAATGCTTATTTTGGTAGACAATCGAAATACAATTCAAATATGCTTGAACACTTGGGTGATTATATGGCTAATGTTAAAGGTGAACTTAAACTTATTAGTAAACATGCTTCTATGGTTACCACTCAAGTAGAACAAGTACTTAAAGCTCAAAATGATTTTCTCAATGAATTGAATAGTAAGAATAATGATTATGCTGTTAGAGTGGCTACTAAAACTGGTAGAATGACTCATGAACCTTTGTATCCTAAAGGCCACCCTAAGAGAATTGAGCAAGATTCTCAGAGAAATAATATAGATGCA
Organism: Triticum aestivum; assembly: GCF_018294505.1. Taxonomy (NCBI): domain Eukaryota; kingdom Viridiplantae; phylum Streptophyta; class Magnoliopsida; order Poales; family Poaceae; genus Triticum; species Triticum aestivum. Next base: position 591,702,702 of record NC_057803.1, on the reverse strand, counting down.
CCTAGTCCTTCTAAAAGGAAGAAAAAGAAAAATGATAGGACTTTGCATGCTTCTAGTGAATCTATTACTGAAACACCTGAGAATCCAAATGATATTTCTATTTCTGATACTGAAACACAATCTGGTAATGAACCTGAAACTAGTGATAATGTTAATAAAAATGTTCATGATGATACCCAACCTAGTAATGATAATGATGTAGAAATTGAACCTGTTGTTGATCTTGATAACCCACAATCAAAGAATCAACGTTATGATAAGAAAGACTTTGTTGCTAGGAAATACGGAAAGGAAAGAGAGTCTTGGGTTCAGAAACCCATGCCTTTTCCTCCCAAACCATCCAAGAAAAAGGATGATGAGGATTTTGAGCGCTTTGCTTAAATGATTAGACCTATCTTTTTGCGTATGTGGTTAACTGATATGCTCAAAATGAATCCTTATGCTAACTACATGAAAGAAATTGTCACTAATAAAAGAAAGATACTAGAAGCTAAAATCTCCACCATGCTTGCTAATTATACTTTTAGGGGTGGAATACCAAAGAAACTTGGAGATCCAGGAGTACCCACTATATCATGCTCCATTAAAAGAAACTATGTTAAACTGCTTTATGTGATCTTGGAGCTAGTGTTAGTGTTATGCCTCTCTCTTTATACCATAGACTTGATTTGAATAAGTTGACACCTACTGAAATATCTTTGCAAATGGCTGATAAATCAACTGCTATACCTGTCGGTATTTGTGAGGATGTGCCTGTTGTGGTTGCAAACGTTACTATTTTAACGCACTTTGTTATTCTTGATATTCCCGAGGACGATAGTATGTCTATTATTCTTGGAAGACCCTTTTTGAATACTGCAGGGGCTGTTATTGATTGCACCAAAGGCAATGTCACTTTTCATGTTAATGGTAATGAGCATATGGTAAACTTTCCGAGGAAATAACCTCAAGTCCACAGTATCAATTCTATTGGAAAAATTCCATCGATTATTTTTGGAGGTTTTGAATTTCCTCTTCCTACTGTTAAGAAGAAATATGATATTCTTATTGTTGGGGATGTGCATATCCCCGTTGAGGTAACATAGTGTTATTCGAATTTTCTCCGGTTCCATGTTATTCGGAATGAGTTCGTTAACAAGACTTGATCAACCTTGTTAGTGGATTCCTTTTGATGAGCATGAGATGGATGAAACTAGAAGGCAGAACCTTCTATACCCCACTTTTACTTTCTGTTATTTATATTAAATAAAATAAAAATAGTATTTTCTGTCTGTTATCTGAATTATCCATGCAATATAAAAATACCGTGAAAATAAAAGTTCTCCAAATGCCCTGAAATTTAAATATGATTTTTTCTGGAATATTTGAGAATATTTGGCATTGAGAACACAGCAGGAGGAGCTGGCACCTGGCCACGAGGGTCAGGGGCGTGCCCTACCCCCCAGGGCGCGCCCCCTGCCTCGTGGGCCCATGGTGGCCCTCCTCCACTTATTCCTGCACCCACACACTCCTTCTTCCTCCCACAAACAGGATTATCTAGTTCAAACCCGAGTGCAAGCTTATTTTTACTGCCATTTTTGATCTCCTTGCTCAAAGCACCTCTCACAAAACTTCTTGGGGGGCTTGTTCCTTGGAATGTGACTCCTCCATTGGTCCAATTAGTTTTGTTCTAGTGCTTTATTCATTGCAAATTTGTGCTGCCTAGGTGACCATGTTCTTGAGCTTGCATGTCAAATTTATATGGTTCCAAGTAGTTTTGATGCATGATATAGGCTCTAGGCACTTGTATGAGTAGTTGCTATCAATTTTGTTGAGTTTGGTTCACTTTTATTTTGAAGTTACTAAATATTTCAGAATTTTTCAGAGAATAATGAAGAGATTTTTGAGGGGCTCATCGAGCCGAAGCTCGAAGGAAAAGCAAAATGAAGAAGCAATGAAGCCCAAATATAATTTGCCTCGCACCGCGGAGGTTAGGCCGTGTGAAAGGCCCTCCGATGAATTCTTGAGAGCAACCGGGATTTATGAGGATTTTTATGAATTGGCTAAGAATGCAGGCCTCACCGACTTCCTCCGCGACCAACGCGAACAATATCTCTTACTCACCAATACTTTTGCGCAAAACTTCTACTATTATCCTAGGGAATCACCTCCTTCAGTAGAGTTTTATTTATATGATGTGGTTAAGAAGATGTCACTTTATGATTTTTGTCGGGTTTGTTTGATCCCTTTCGAGGGAAAAATAGAGGAAATGTGACGATGTGGATGGGTTTATTGATATCATCACTGTAGGGGAAATGAGGAAGGTTTCTGATGCACGAATCGCTAACATACATTTTCCTGTTTTACGCTACTTTGCAATATTTGCTAGTCATCGCTTAATTGGTCGCGGAAATTGTGGAAACCTTAGTGTTCCTGATATTATTATTTTGTTCCACAGTTTATTTCGTGATAACTCGGTGAGTATGGGCGGTATTATTGCTAAATGGTTAAGTCTGAACCGTACAAAAGGACTCATCTTTGGTGGTATCTGTGCTTCACGCCTTGCTGCATATTATAACATACCTATTAGGCACTATGAAAAAGAAGAAAATTGTTGCCTACTGTTTATTTAGATTATAAGAGTATGGTAGCACATGATTTCATTATAAAGAATATGGAAGGGGGGCTTAAATACAAATTGTTCTTTGATAAACATCATCCGGAGACTATTACCTTGCCTGCTCCTTCCTTGTTTGATTTATCTGCAGGCCAGTACCTCATCTCGCTGGAGGATATTCACGCCTATCGAAACCCTGCATCGTCCGCAGAGCCAGAGTTGGAACGACAAATTGATCCTCCACGACAGTCTAATTATCTCTGGGATCCGGAGATGATTGCCAACCAGTGGCAATCAGAATCTTCTTCTTCGCAGTACGACCCCAACTATTATTATGGATATCCGCCAGGCCAGCCGTGGCCATAGACCAACTTAGGCCAAAAGCCTATGTTTGGGGGAGTACATATTTCCCATCGACATTACATTTATGTTCACACACTCATTGCTAGATGTAGGTGCTCATACTTTTTCATTGTATCATCCATGCTAGTTTATTCCCTTTTTATGCTTTCTTCTTGTGTGTTTAATAAACCTTAAGAAAAACCAAAAAAATTAGTTGTAGCTTTTAATTAGTTTACTTTCCATGCTTGTAGTAGTAATTAAAAAGAAAACCCAAAAAGATTTCATGTTCTTCTTTTGCTTGTTGGGAGCTTTCCTATGTAAATAGTTTTATTTCTTTTCTTTTCTTTGGGGGTCGATAGGAGAAGACCATAATTAAATTGTTGAAGTGGCTCTTATATGTGCTACCTCTTGAGCACTGCGTTGGGTTTTCCCGGAACAGGAAAGGATGATGTAGCAAAGTAGCATAAGTATTTCCCTCAGTTTTGAGAACCAAGGTATCAATCCAGTAGGAGGCTACGCGCGAGTCCCTCGTACCTGCACAAAACAAATAAATCCTTGCAATGAACGTAATAAGGGGTTGTCAATCCCTACACGGCCACTTACGAGAGTGAGATCTGATAGATATGATAAGATAATATTTTTGGTATTTTTATGATAAAGATGCAAAGTAAAATAAAAGAAAAGTAAAAAGCAAAGGAAATAACTAAGTATTGGAGGATTAATACGATGAAGATAGACCCGGGGGCCATAGGTTTCACTAGTGGCTTCTCTCAAGAGCATAAGTATTCTACTGTGGGTGAATGAATTATTGTTGAGCAATTGACAGAATTGAGCATAGTTATGAGAATATCTAGGCATGATCATGTATATAGGGATCACGTCCGAGACAAGTAGACCGACTCCTGCCTGCATCTACGACTATTACTCCACTCATCGACCGCTATCTAGCATGCATCTAGAGTATTAAGTTTATGAAAATAGAGTAATGTCTTAAGCAAGATGACATGATGTAGAGGGATAAACTCATGCAATATGATGAAAACCCCATCTTGTTATCATCGATGGAAACAATACAATACGTGCCTTGCTGCCCCTACTGTCACTGGGAAAGGACACCGCAAGATTGAACCCAAAGCTAAGCACTTCTCCCGTTGCAAGAAGGATCAATCTAGTAGGCCAAACCAAACTGATAATTTGAAGAGACTTGCAAAGATAACCAATCATACATAAAAGAATTCAGAGAAGATTCAAATATTGTTCATAAATAGACTTGATCATAAACCTACAATTCATCGGTCTCAACAAACACACCGCAAAAAGAAGATTACATCGAATAGTTCTCCACAAGAGAGGGGGAGAACATTGTATTGAGATCCAAAAAGAGAGAAGTAGCCATCTAGCTAATAACTATGGACCCATAGGTCTGAGGTAAACTACTAACACTTCATCGGAGGGGCTATGGTGATGATGTAGAAGCCCTTCGTGATGGATACCCCCTCTGGCGGAGCTCCGAAATAGGCCCCAAGATGGGATCTCATGGATACAAAAAGTTGTGGCGGTGGAATTAGGGTTTTGGCTCCGTATCTGATTGTTTGGGGGTACGTAGGTATATATAGGAGGAAGGAGTGCGTCGGTGGAGCAACAGGGGGCCCACGAGGGTGGAGGGCGCGCCTGGGGGGGTAGGCGCGCCCCCTACCTCGTGGCCTCCTCCTTTGTGTCTTGACGTAGGGTCCAAGTCTCCTAGATCATGTTCGATGAGAAAATCATGTTCCCAAAGGTTTCATTCCGTTTGGACTCCGTTTGATATTCCTTTTCTTCGAAACCCTAAAATAGGCAAAAAAACAACAATTCTGGGTTGGGCCTCCGGTTAATAGGTTAGTCCCAAAAATAAGATAAAAGTGGATAATAAAGCCCAATAATGTCCAAAATAGTAGATAATATAGCATGGAGCAATCAAAAATTATAGATACGTTGGAGACATATCAAGCATCCCCAAGCTTAATTCCTGCTCTTCCTCGAGTGGGTAAATGATAAAAACAGAATTTTTGATGCGGAGTGCTACTTGGCATAATTTTAATGTAATTCTTCTTAATTGTGGTATGAATATTCAGATCCGAAAGATTCAAGATAAAAGTTCATATTGACATAAAAATAATAATACTTCAAGCATACTAACTAAGCAATTATGTCCTCTCAAAATAACATGGCCAAAGAAAGTTCATCCCTACAAAATCATATAGTTAGTCATGCTCCAGTTTCATCACACAAGAATGCTCTCATCATGCACAACCCCGATGACAAGCCAAGCAATTGTTTCATACTTTAGTAATCTCAAACCTATAAACTTTCACGCAATATATGAGCGCGAGCCATGGATATAGAACTATGGGTGGAATAGAATACGATGATGGGGGTTATGTGGAGAAGACAAAAAAAGGAGAAAGTCTCACATCAATGAGGCTAATCAATGGGCTATGAAGATGCCCATCGATTGATGTTAATGCAAGGAGTAGGGATTGCCATGCAACGGATGCACTAGAGCTATAAATGTATGAAAGCTCAACAAAAGAAACTAAGTGGGTGTGCATCCAACTTGCTTGCTCACGAAGACCTAGGGCACTTGAGGAGACCCACTGTTGGAATATACAAGCCAAGTTCTATAATGGAAAATTCCCACTAGTATATGAAAGTGACAAAACAAAAGACTCTCTATCATGAAGATTATGGTGCTACTTTGAAGCACAAGTGTGGAAAAAGGATAGTAGCATTGTCCCTTCTTTATTTATTTTTTATTTTTTTATTTGGCCTTTCTTTTTTTATTTGGCCTTTCTCTTTTTTTATTTGGGACAATGCTCTATTAATGATGATCATCACACTTCTATTTATTTACAACTCAATGATTACAACTCGATACTTAGAACAAGATATGACTCTATATGAATGCCTCCGGCGGTGTACCAGGTTATGCAATGAACCAAGAGTGACATGTATGAACGAATTATGAACGGTGGCTTTGCCACAGATACTATGTCAACTACATGATCATGCTAAGCAATATGACAATGATGAATGTGTCATGATGAACGGAATGGTGGAAAGTTGCATGGCAATATATCTCAGAATGGCTATGGCAATGCCATAATAGGTAGGTATGGTGGCTGTTTTGAGGAAGATATAAGGAGGTTTATGTGTGAAAGAGCGTATCATATCACGGGGTTTGGATGCACCGGCGAAGTTTGCACCAACTCTCAATGTGAGAAGGGCAATGCACGGTACCGAAGAGGCTAGCAATGATGGAAGGGTGAGAGTGCTTATAATCCATGGACTCAACATTAGTCATAAAGAACTCACATACTTATTGCAAAAATCTACAAGTCATCAAAAACCAAAGCACTACGGGCATGCTCCTAGGGGGATAGATTGGTAGGAAAAGACCATTGCTCGTCCCCGACCGCCACTCATAAGGAAGACAATCAAATAATACCTCATGTTTCAAATTTGTTACATAACGTTTACCATATGTGCATGCTACGGGACTTGCAAACTTCAACACAAGCATTTCTCAAATTCACAACTACTCAACTAGCACGACTTTGATATTATTACCTCCATATCTCAAAACAATCATCAAGCATCAAACTTCTCTTAGTATTCAAAACACTCATAAGAAAAATTTTATTAATCTTGAACACCTAGCATATTAGGATTATTTAAGCAAATTACCATGTTATTTAAGACTCTCAAAATAATCTAAGTGAAGCATGTGATATCAATAGTTTCTATAAAACAAATCCACCACCGTGCTCTAAAAGATATAAGTGAAGTACTATAGCAAAACTATATAACTCAAATGATATAAGTGAAGCACATAGAGTATTCTAACAAATTCCAAATCATGTATGGCTCTCTCAAAAGGTGTGTACAGCAAGGATGATTGTGATAAACTAAAAAGCAAAGACTCAAATCATACAAGACGCTCCAAGCAAAACACATATCATGTGGTGAATAAAAATATAGCTCCAAGTAAAGTTACCGATAGAAGTAGACGAAAAGAGGGGATGCCTTCCGGGGCATCCCCAAGCTTTGGCTTTTAGGTGTCCTTAGATTATCTTGGAGGTGCCATGGGCATCCCCAAGCTTAGGCTCTTGCCACTCCTTGCTCCATAATCCATCAAATCTCTACCCAAAACTTCAAAACTTCACAACACAAAACTTAAAGTAGAAAATCTCGTGAGCTCTGTTAGCGAAAGAAAACAAAAGACCACTTCAAGGTAATGTAATGAACTCATTATTTATTTATATTGGTGTTAAACCTACTGTATTTCAACTTCTCTATGGTTCATAAACTATTTTACTAGCCATAGATTCATCAAAATAAGCAAACAACACACGAAAAACAGAATCTGTCAAAAACAGAACAGTCTGTAGTAATCTGTAGCTAGCGCAAATCTGGAACCCCAAAAATTCTAAAATAAATTTCTGGACGTGAGGAATTTATCTATTAATCATCTGCAAAAATAATTAACTAAATAACACTTTCCAAATAAAAATGGCGGCAGTTCTCGTGAGCACTAAAGTTTCTGTTTTTTACAGCAAGATATCAAGACTTTGCCCAAGTCTTCCCAACGGTTCTACTTAGCACAAACACTAATTAAACACAAAAAACACAACCTAAACAGAGGCTAGATAAATTATTTATTACTAAACAGGAGCAAAAAGCAAGGAATAAAAATAAAATTGGGTTGCCTCCAACAAGCGCTATCGTTTAACGCCCCTAGCTAAGCATAAAAAGCAAGGATAGATCTAGGTATTGCCATCTTTAGTATTAGGAAAGAAAAGAGCAAACTTGCTATCTATAGAATTGATCCTTCTATTTTTATAAAGCACATGGCTATTAATGGTAGAGGAAAGATTAAGTACGTTACGGAAATTTGTATCTAGGCTAGCCTTTATCTCTTTAATAGATTCATTTTGGTAAGAGAGCAAAAGAGATGTAGATTCAACTTTCTCATTCATGGGGTGCCCAAATATGGTTTTCATTTTTTCATAAGTGTCTACAACATCGCCTTCAAGAAAACCTTCTTCAAATGTAGAATCTAAGACATGCTTAAAAGAAGAAGGAAGGGCAATATAAAAGCTTTTTAAGTAAACTTCAATTTGGTATTGAGGCACGTAGCTAGCCCTGATCCTTAATAGTCTATACCAAGCATCTTTCAAAGATTCATCAAGTAAATAACGAAAAATTCCAGAATCATCTTCATCAAAATTATTAAGATTCTCATTGATAACTTTGGTAGGTTTTTCCATAGTATCCATATTTATGAGCTTATCGAGAATAGAATGGTTGTCCAAAGTACTAAAACTCTGGAGAGAACTCCCATCCCATTTTGATTCAGACATGGCGGAAGAAAGGCGAGCGAGAAGAGAGGGCAAATAAAACGGCAAGAGTGAAGTGCGGGAGAGGAAAACGAGAGGCAAATGGCAAATAATGTAATGCGGGAGATAAGTATTGTGATGGGTACTTGGTATACTGAATTTTGCGTAGACTCCCCGGCAATGGTGCTAGAAATCCTTCTTGCTGTTGGAAATATGCCCTAGAGGCAATAATAAATTGATTATTATTATATTTCCTTGTTCATGATAATCGCTTATTATCCATGCTAGAATTGTATTGATAGGAAACTCAGATACATGTGTGGATACATAGACAACACCATGTCCCTAGTAAGCCTCTAGTTGACTAGCTCGTTGATCAATAGATGGTTACAGTTTCCTGACCATGGACATTGGATGTCGTTGATAACGGGATCACATCATTAGGAGAATGATGTGATGGACAAGACCCAATCCTAAGCATAGCACTAGATCGTGTAGTTCGTATGCTAAAGCTTTTCTAATGTCAAGTATCATTTCCTTAGACCATGAGATTGTGCAACTCCCGGATACCGTAGGAGTGCTTTGGGTGTGCCAAACGTCACAACGTAACTGGGTGGCTATAAAGGTACACTACGGGTATCTCCGAAAGTGTCTGTTGGGTTGGCATGAATCGAGACTGGGATTTGTCACACCGTGTGACGGAGAGGTATCTCTTGGCCCACTCGGTAGGACATCATCATACTGTGCACAATGTGACCAAGGAGTTGATCACGGGATGATGTGTTATGGAACGAGTAAAGAGACTTGCCGGTAACGAGATTGAACAAGGTATCGGGATACCGACGATCGAATCTCGGGCAAGTATCGTACCGATAGACAAAGGGAATTGTATACGGGATTGATTAAGTCCTTAATATCGTGGTTCATCCGACGAGATCATCATGGAACATGTGGGAGCCAACATGGGTATCCAGATCCCGCAATTGGTTATTGACTGGAGAAAGTCTCGGTCATGTCTGCATGTCTCCCGAACCCGTAGGGTCTACACACTTAAGGTTCGGTGATGCTAGGGTTATAGAGATATTAGTATGCGGTAACCCGAAAGTTTTTCGGAGTCCCGGATGAGATCCCGGACATCACGAGGAGTTCCGGAATGGTCCGGAGGTAAAGAATTATATATAGGAAGTGCTATTTCGGCCATTGGGACAAGTTCCAGGGTCACCGGTATTGTACCGGGACCACCGGAAGGGTCCCGGGGGTCCACCGGGTGGGGCCACCTGCCCCGGGGGGCCACATGGGCTGTAGGGGGTGCACCTTGGCCTATATGGGCCAAGGGCACCAGCCCCAAGAGGCCCATGCGCCAAGAGAGGAGGGATAGGAAGAGTCCTAAAGGGGGAAGGCACCTCCGAGGTGCCTTGGGGAGGAGGGACTCCTCCCCTAGCCGCACCCTTCCTTGGAGGAAGGGCGAAGGCTGAGCCTCCCCCCTCTCCCTTGGCCCTATATATAGTGGGGAAAGGGAGGGCAACCATACCTAAGACCTGGCGCCTCCCTCTCCCTCCCGTGACACATCTCCCTCCTCCCGCAGCGCTTGGCGAAGCCCTGTTGGAATCCCGCTACTTCCACCACCACGCCGTCTGTTGTTCGATCTCCATCAACCTCTCCTTCCCCCTTGCTGGATCAAGAAGGAGGAGACGTGGCTGCTCCATACGTGTGTTGAACACGGAGGTACCGTCCGTTCAGCGCTAGGATCATCGGTGATTTGGATCACGACGAGTACGACTCCATCAACCCCGTTCTCTTGAACGCTTTCGCGTGTGATCTACAAGGGTATGTAGATCCACTCCTCCCTCGTTGCTAGATGACTCCATAGATAGATCTTGGTGACATGTAGGAAAATTTTGAATTTATGCTACGTTCCCCATCAGTGGCATCATGAGCTAGGTCTATGCGTAGTTTCTATGCACGAGTAGAACACAAAGTAGTTGTGGGCGTTGATTTTGTTCAATATACTTGCCGTTACTAGTCTTATCTTGATTCGGTGGCATTGTGGGATGAAGCGGCCCGGACCGACCTTACACGTACTCTTACGTGAGACTGGTTCCACCGACTGACATGCACTAGTTGCATTAGGTGGCTGGCGGGTATCTGTCTCTCCCACTTTAGTCGGATCGGATTCGATGAAAAGGGTCCTTATGAAGGGTAAATAGCAATTGGCATATCACATTGTGGTCTTTGCGTAGGTAAGAAACGTTCTTGCTAGAAACCCATAGCAGCCACGTAAAACATGCAAACAACAATTAGAGGACGTCTAACTTGTTTTTGCAGGGTATGCTATGTAATGTGATATGGCCAAAGGATGTGATGAATGATATATGTGATGTATGAGATTGATCATGTTCTTGTAATAGGAATCACGACTTGCATGTCGATGAGTATGACAACCGGCAGGAGCCATAGGAGTTGTCTTAATTTATTTATGACCTGCGTGTCAACATAAACGTCATGTAATTACTTTACTTTATTGCTAACCGTTATCTGTTGTAGTAGAAGTAATAGATGACGTGACAACTTCAAGAAGACACGATGATAGAGATCATGATGATGGAGATCATGGTGTCATGCCGGTGACAAGATGATTATGGAGCCCCAAGATGGAGATCAAAGGAGCTATATGATATTGGCCATATCATGTCACTATTATTTGATTGCATGTGATGTTTATCATGTTTATACATCTTGTTTACTTAGAACGACGGTAGTAAATAAGAGGATCCCTCACTAAAATTTCAAGAAAGTGTTCCCCCTAACTATGCACCGTTGCGACAGTTCGTTGTTTCAAATCACCACGTGATGATCGGGTGTTTGATTCCAACGTTCACATACAACGGGTGTAAGACAGATTTACACATGCAAACACTTAGGTTGACTTGACGAGCCTAGCATGTGTACAGACATGGCCTCGGAACACAGAAGACCGAAAGGTCGAGCATGAGTCGTATGGTAGATATGATCAACATGAAGATGTTCACCGAGTTGACTAGTCCGTCTCACGTGATGATCGGACACGGCCTAGTTGACTCGGATCATGTAATCACTTAGATGACTAGAGGGATGTCTATCTGAGTGGGAGTTCATAAGATGAACTTAATTATCCTGAACATAGTCAAAAGATCTTTGCAAATTATGTCATAGCTCGCGCTTCAGTTCTACTGTTTAGTTATGTTCCTAGAGAAAATTTAGTTGAAAGTTGATAGTAGCAATTATGCGGACTAGGATTGTCCTCATTGCTTCACAGAAAGCTTATGTCCTTAATGCACCGCTCAGTGTGCTGAACCTCGAACATCGTCTGTGGATGTTGCGAACATCTGACATACACGTTTTGATAACTACGTGATAGTTCAGTTAAACGGTTTAGAGTTGAGGCACCGAAGACGGTTTTTGAAACGTCGTGAAACATATGAGATGTTTCGAGGGCTGAAATTGGAATTTCAGGCTCGTGCCCACGTCAAGAGGTATAAGACCTCCGACGATTTTCTTAGCCTGCAAACTAAGGGAGAAAATCTCAATTGTTGAACTTGTGCTCAGATTGTCTGAGTACAACAATCACTTGAATCGAGTGGGAGTTGATCTTCCAGATGAAATAGTGATGGTTCTCCGAAGTCATTACCACCAAGCTGCTAGAGCTTCGTGATGAACTATGATATATCAGGGACATATATGATGATCCTTGAGATATTCGCGATGTTTGACACCGCGAAAGTAGAAATCAAGAAGGAGCATCAATTGTTGATGGTTGGTGAAACCACTAGTTTCAAGAAGGGCAAGGGAACAAAGGGATACTTCATGAAACGGCAAATCAGCTGCTGCTCTAGTGAAGAAACCCAAGGTTGAACCCAAACCCGAGACTAAGTGCTTCTGTAATAAGGGGAACAGCCACTGGAGCAGAATTACCCTAGATACTTGGTAGATGAGAAGGCTGGCAAGGTCGATAGAAGTATATTGGATATACATTGTGTTGATGTGCACTTTACTAGTACTCCTAGTAGCACCAGGGTATTAGATACCGGTTCGGTTGCTAAGTGTTAGTAACTCGAAATAAAAGCTACGGAATAAATGGAGACTAGCTAAAGGTGAGCTGACGATATGTGTTGGAAGTGTTTCCAATGTTGATATGATCAAGCATCGCATGCTCCCTCTACCATCGAGATTGGTGTTAAACCTAAATAATGGTTATTTGGTGTTTGCGTTGAGCATAGACATGATTGGATTATGCCTATCACGATACGGTTATTCATTTAAGGAGAATAATGGTTACTCTGTTTATTTGAATAATACCTTCAATGGTCTTGCACCTAAAATGAATGGTTTATTGAATCTCGATCGTAGTGATACACATGTTCATGCCAAAAGATATAAGATAGTAATGATAGCACCACCTACTTGTGGCACTGCCACGTAAGTCATATCGGTATAAAACGCATGAAGAAGCTCCATGTTGATGGATCTTTGGGCTCACTCGTTTTTGAAAAGTTTGAGACATGCGAACCATGTCTATTGGTGTATATGCATGAAGAAACTCCATGCAAATGGACCGTTTGAACTCACTTGATCTTGAATCACTTGAGACATGCAAATCATACCACATGGGAAAGATGACTGAAAGCCTCGTTTTCAGTAAAATGGAACTAGAAAGCAACTTCTTGGAAGAAATACATTTTAATGTGTGCAGTCCAATGAGTGCTGAGGCATGTAGTGGATATCGTTATGTTCTTACTTCACACATGATTTGAGTAGATGTTGAGTATATTTACTTGATAAATCACAAGTCTAAATTATTGAAAGGTTTGAAGTAATTTCAGGGTGAAGTTGAAAGATCGTCGTGACCAGAGGATAAAATATCTATGATATGATCATAGAGATGAATATCTGAATTACGAGTTTGGCACAGAATTAAGACATTGTGGAAATTGTTTCACAACTAATACAGCCTAGAACACCATAGTGTGATGGTGTGTCCGAACATCATAACTGCACCCTATTGGATATGATGCATACCATGATGTCTCTTATCAAATTGCCACGATAGTTTATGGGTTAGGCATTAGAGACAACCACATTCACTTTAAATAGGGCACCACGTAATTCCGATGATATGACACCGTATGAACTATGGTTTAGAGAAACCTAAGCTGCCATTTCTTAAAAGTTTGGGGCTGCGACACTTATGTGAAAAAGTTTCAGGCTGATAAGCTCGAACCCAAAGCGGATAAATGCATCTTCATAGGACACCCAAAACAGTTGGGTATACCTCCTGTCTCAGATTCAAAAGCAATAAGGGATTGTTTCTAGAATCGGGTCCTTTCTCGAGGTAAAGTTTCTCTCGAAAGAATTGAGTGGGAGGATGGTGGAGACTTGATGAGGATATTGAACCGTCTCTTCAACTAGTGTGTGGCAGGGCACAGGAAGTTGTTCCTGTGGCACCTACACCAATTGAAGTGGAAGCTTATGATAGTGATCATGAAACTTCAGATCAAGTCACTCCCAAACCTCGTGGGATGACAAGGATGCGTACTACTTCAGAGTGGTACGTAATCCTGTCTTGGAAGTCATGTTGCTAGACAACAATGAACCTACGAGCCATGGAGAAGCGATGGTGGGCCTGGATTCCAAAATGGCTCGAGGCCATATAATCTGAGAGAGGATCCATGTATGAAAACAAAGTGTAGACTTTGGCAGAACGGCTCGATGGTCGTAAGGCTATTGAGTATAGATGGATTTTAAAAGGAAGACGGACAATGATGGTAAGTATCACCATTAAGAAAGCTCGACTTGTCGTTAAGATGTTTTCCGACTAGTTCAAGGAGTTGACTACGATGAGACTTTCTCACTCGTAGCGATGCTAAGAGTCTGTTGGAATTATATTAGCGATTACTGCATTATTTATGAAATATTGCAGATAGGATGTCGAAACATTGTTTCCTCGACGATTTTCTTGAGGAAAGGTTGTATGTGATACAACCGGAAGGTTTTGTCAATCCTGAAAGATGCTAATAAATATGCAAAGCTCCAGCAATCCTTCTAAGGACTGGAGTAAGCATATCGGAGTTGGAATGTACGCTTTGATGAGATGATCAAAGATTTTGGGTGTATACAAAGTTTATGAGAAACTTGTATTTCCAAAGAAGTGAGTGGGAGCACTATAGAATTTCTGATGAATATATGTTGTTGACATGTTGTTGATCAGAAATGACGTAGAATTTCTGGAAAGCATATAGGGTTATTTGGAAAGTGTTTTTCAATGGAAAGCATGGATTAAGCTATTTGAACATTGAGCATCAAGATCTATAAGGATAGATCAAAACACTTAATGGTACTTTCAAATGAGCACATTCCTTGACATGATCTTGAAGGTGTTCAAGATGGATCAGTCAAAGAAGGAGTTCTTGCCTGAGTTGTAAGGTATGAAGTTAAGACTTAAAGCTTGACCACGGCAGAATAGAGAGAAAGGACGAAGGTCGTCCCCTATGCTTAAGACATAGGCTCTACAGTATGCTATGCTGTGTACCGCACCTAAAGTGTGCCTTGCCATGAGTCAGTCAAGGGGTACAAGAGTGATCCAAGAATGGATCACAGGACAACGGTCAAAGTTATCCTTAGTAACTAGTGGACTAAGGAATTTTTCTCGATTATGGAGGTGGTAAAAGAGTTCGTCATAAAGGGTTACGCCGATGCAAACTTTGACACTAATCCAGATTATTCTGACTAGTAAACTGGATTCGTATAGTAGAACAGTTATTTGGAATAGCTCCAAATAGAACGTGGTAGCTGCATCTAGGAGATGACATCGAGATTTGTAAAGCACACACGGATCTGAAAGGTTCAGACCCGTTGACTATAACCTCTCTCACAAGCATAACATGATCAAACCCAGAACTCATCGAGTGTTAATCACATGGTAAATGTGAACTAGATTATTGACTCTAGTAAACTCTTTGGGTGTTAGTCACATGGGGATGTGACCTTGAGTGTTAATCACATATCGATGTGAACTAGATTATTGACTCTAGTGCAAGTGGGAGACTGTTGGAAATATGCCCTAGAGGCAATAATAAATTGATTATTATTATATTTCCTTGTTCACGATAATCGTTTATTATCCATGCTAGAATTTTATTGATAGGAAACTCAGATACATGTGTGGATACATAGACAACACCATGTCCCTAGTAAGCCTCTAGTTGACTAGCTCATTGATCAATAGATGGTTACGATTTCCTGACCATCGACATTGGATGTCGTTGATAACGGGATCACATCATTAGGAGAATGATGTGATGGACAAGACCCAATCCTAAGCATAGCACTAGATCGTGTAGTTCGTATGCTAAAGCTTTTCTAATGTCAAGTATCATTTCCTTAGACCATGAGATTGTGCAACTCCCGGATACCGTAGGAGTGCTTTGGGTGTGCCAAACGTCACAACGTAACTGGGTGGCTATAAAGGTACACTACGGGTATCTCCGAAAGTGTCTGTTGGGTTGGCACGAATCGAGACTGGGATTTGTCACTCCGTGTGACGGAGAGGTATCTCTGGGCCCACTCGGTAGGACATCATCATACTGTGCACAATGTGACCAAGGAGTTGATCACGGGATGATGTGTTACAGAACGAGTAAAGAGACTTGCCAGTAACGAGATTGAATAAGGTATCGGGATACCGACGATCGAATCTCGGGCAAGTATCGTACCGATAGACAAAGGGAATTGTATACGGGATTGATTAAGTCCTTGACATCGTGGTTCATCCGATGAGATCATCGTGGAACATGTGAGAGCCAACATGGATATCCAGATCCCGCTATTGGTTATTGACCGGAGAACGTCTCGGTCATGTCTGCATGTCTCCCGAACCCGTAGGGTCTACACACTTAAGGTTCGGTGACTCTAGGGTTATAGAGATATTAGTATGCGGTAACCCGAAAGTTGTTCGGAGTCCCGGATGAGATCCCGGACGTCACGAGGAGTTCCGGAATGGTCCGGAGGTAAAGAATTATATATAGGAAGTGCTATTTCGACCATCGGGACAAGTTTCGGGGTCACCGGTATTGTACCGAGACCACCGGAAGGGTCCCGGGGGGTCCACCGGGTGGGGCCACCTGCCCCGGGGGGGCACATGGGCTGTACGGGATGCGCCTTGGCCTATATGGGCCAAGGGCACCAGCCCCAAGAGGCCCATGCGCCAAGAGAAGAGGGATAGGAAGAGTCCTAAAGGGGGAAGGCACCTCCGAGGTGCCTTGGGGAGGAGGGACTCCTCCCCTGGCCGCACCCTTCCTTGGAGGAAGGGCCAAGGCTGCGCCTCCCCCCTCTCCCTTGGCCCTATATATAGTGGGGAAAGGGAGGGCAACCTTGGCCCTTCCTC
>NC_057803.1:591684361-591685960 GCF_018294505.1 Triticum aestivum | reverse complement strand
GGGCATGAGCTTGAAAAACCATTTTAAGATCTTCGAACATCTCATATGCTCCATGTCTCTCAAAATGCTTTTGGAGCCCCGGCTCTAAACTGTAAAGCATGCCGCACTGAACAAGGGAGTAGTCATCAGCACGTGTCTGCCAAGCGTTCATAACGTCTTGGTTCTGTGGGACAGGCGGGTCACCTAGCGGTGCTTGTAGGACATAATCTTTCTTGGCAGCTATGAGGATGATCCTCAGGTTCCGGACCCAGTCCGTATAGTTGCTGCCATCGTCTTTCAGCTTGGTTTTCTCTAGGAACACGTTGAAGTTGAGGACTACGTTGGCCATTTGATCTACAAGACATATTGTAAATATTTTAGACTAAGTTCATGATAATTAAGTTCATCTAATCAAATTATTCAATGAACTCCCACTTAGATAGACATCCCTCTTCTAGTCATCTAAGTATAACATGATCCGAGTCAACTAGGCCGTGTCCGATCATCACGTGAGACGGACTAGTCAACGTCGGTGAACATCTTCATGTTGATCATATCTTCTATATGACTCATGCTCGACCTTTTGGTCTTCTGTGTTCCGAGGCCATGTCTGTACATGCTAGGCTCGTCAAGTCAACCTAAGTGTTTGCATGTGTAAATCTGTCTTACACCCGTTGTATTTGAACGTTTGGATCAAACACCCGATCATCACGTGGTGCATTGAAACAACGAACTGTCGCAATGGTGCACAGTTAGCGGGAACACTTCTTGAAATTATTATGAGGGATCATCTTATTTACTACCGTCGTTCTAAGTAAACAAGATGCAAAACATGATAAACATCACATGCAATCAAATAATAAATGTGACATGATATGGCCAATATCACATAGCTCCTTTGATCTCCATCTTGGGGCTCCATGATCATCTTGTCACCGGCTTGATACCATGATCTCCATCATCGTGTCTCCATGAAGTTGCTCGCCAACTATTACTTCTACTACTATGGCTAACGCGTTTAGAAATAAAGTAAAGTAATTTACATGGCGTTTCTCAATGACACGCAGGTCATACAAAAATAAAGACAACTCCTATGGCTCTTGTCGGTTGTCATACTCATTGACATGCAAGTCGTGATTCCTATTACAATAGCATGAACAACTCATACATCATATATAGATCATTCATCATTCATCACAACTTTGGCCATATCATATCACAAAGCACTTGCTGCAAAAACAAGTTAGACGTCCTCTAATTGTTGTTGCAAGTTTTACGTGGCTGAATTAGGGTTCTAGCAAGAACGTTTTCTTACCTACGTGAAAGCCACAACGTGATTTGTCAACTTCTATTTACCCTTCATAAGGACCCTTTTCATCGAATCCGCTCCAACTAAAGTAGGAGAGACAGACACCCGCCAGCCACCTTATGCAACTAGTGCATGTTAGTCGGTGGAACCGGTCTCACGTAAGCATACGTGTAAGGTTGGTCCGGGCCGCTTCATCCCACAATACCGTTGAAGCAAGATAAGACTAGTAGCGGCAAGAAAGTTGACAACATCTACGCCCACAACAAATTGTGTTCTACTCGCGCAAGAAGAACTACGCATAGACCTAGCTC
>NC_057803.1:591681083-591683556 GCF_018294505.1 Triticum aestivum | reverse complement strand
AAGGCTGCGCCTCCCCCCTCTCCCTTGGCCCTATATATAGTGGGGAAAGGGAGGGCAACCTTGGCCCTTCCTCCAAGGAAGGGTGCGGCCAGGGGAGGAGTCCCTCCTCCCCAAGGCACCTCGGAGGTGCCTTCCCCCTTTAGGACTCTTCCTATCCCTCTTCTCTTGGCGCATGTGCCCTTTTGGGGCTGGTGCCCTTGGCCCATATAGGCCAAGGCACACCCCAACAGCCCATGTGGCCCCCGGGGCAGGTGGCCCCACCCGGTGTTCCCCCGGGACCCTTCCGGTGGTCCCGGTACAATACCGGTGACCCCGAAACTTGTTCCGGTACAATGGATTTCGATGGAGCCCTATTTAAAGTGAATGCGGCAGTCTCTAAAGCATAGCCCCAAAAAGATAGCGGTAAATCGGTAAGAGACATCATAGATCGCACCATATCTAATAAAGTGCGATTACGACGTTCGGACACACCATTACGCTGAGGTGTTCCAGGCAGCGTGAGTTGTGAAACTATTCCACATTTTCTTAAGTGTGTGCCAAATTCGTGACTCAAGTATTCTCCTCCACGATCTGATCATAGAAACTTGATCTTCCTGTCACGTTGATTCTCAACCTCACTCTGAAATTCCTTGAACTTTTCAAAGGTTTCAGACTTGTGTTTCATTAAGTAGATATACCCATATCTACTCAAGTCATCAGTGAGGGTAAGAACATAACGATAGCCACCGCGAGCCTCAACGCTCATTGGACCGCACACATTAGTATGTATGATTTCCAATAAGTTGGTTGCTCGCTCCATTGTTCCTGAGAACGGAGTCTTGGTCATTTTACCCATGAGGCATGGTTCGCACGTGTCAAATGATTCATAATCAAGAGACTCTAAAAGTCCATCAGCATGGAGCTTCTTCATGCGTTTGACACCTATGTGACCAAGGCGGCAGTGCCACAAATATGTGGGACTATCATTATCAACCTTACATCTTTTGGTACTCACACTATGAATATGTGTAGCGTTACGCTCGAGATTCATTAAGAATAAACCATTCACCATAGGAGCATGACCATAAAACATATCTCTCATATAAATAGAACAACCATTATTCTCGGATTTAAATGAGTAGCCATCTCGAATTAAACGAGATCCCGATACAATGTTCATGCTCAAAGCTGGCACTAAATAACAATTATTAAGGCTTAAAACTAATCCCGAAGGCAAATATAGAGGTAGCGTGCCGACGGCGATCACATTGACCTTGGAACCATGCCCGACGCGCATCGTCACCTCGTTCTTTGCCAGTCTCCGCTTATTCCGCAGCCCCTGCTTTGAGTTACAAATGTGAGCAACTGCACCGGTATCAAATACCCAGGAGCTACTACGGGTACTAGTAAGGTACACATCAATTACATGTATATCATATATACCTTTTGTTTTGCCGGCCTTCTTGTCTGCTAAGTATTTGGGGCAGTTCCGCTTCCAGTGACCACTTCCCTTGCAATAAAAGCACTCAGTCTCGGGCTTGGGTCCATTCTTTGGCTTCTTCCTAGCAGCTTGCTTGCCGGGCGCGGCAACTCCCTTGCCATCCTTCTTGAAGTTCTTTTTACCCTTGCCCTTCTTGAACTTAGTGGTTTTATTGACCATCAACACTTGATGTTCCTTCTTGACTTCTACCTCTGCTGATTTCAGCATTGCAAATACCTCAGGAATGGTCTTTTCCATCCCCTGCATATTGAAGTTCATCACAAAGCACTTGTAGCTTGGTGGAAGCGACTGGAGGATTCTGTCAATGACCGCATCATCCGGGAGATTAACTCCCAGCTGAGTCAAGCGGTTATGTAACCCAGACATAGTGAGTATGTGCTCACTGACAGAACTATTTTCCTCCATCTTACAGCTAAAGAATTTGTCGAAGACTTCATATCTCTCGACCCGGGCATGAGCTTGAAAAACCATTTTAAGATCTTCGAACATCTCATATGCTCCATGTCTCTCAAAATGCTTTTGGAGCCCCGGCTCTAAACTGTAAAGCATGCCGCACTGAACAAGGGAGTAGTCATCAGCACGTGTCTGCCAAGCGTTCATAACGTCTTGGTTCTGTGGGACAGGCGGGTCACCTAGCGGTGCTTGTAGGACATAATCTTTCTTGGCAGCTATGAGGATGATCCTCAGGTTCCGGACCCAGTCCGTATAGTTGCTGCCATCGTCTTTCAGCTTGGTTTTCTCTAGGAACACGTTGAAGTTGAGGACTACGTTGGCCATTTGATCTACAAGACATATTGTAAATATTTTAGACTAAGTTCATGATAATTAAGTTCATCTAATCAAATTATTCAATGAACTCCCACTTAGATAGACATCCCTCTTCTAGTCATCTAAGTATAACATGATCCGAGTCAACTAGGCCGTGTCCGATCATCACGTGAGACGGACTAGTCAACGTCGGTGAACATCTTCATGTTGATCATATCTTCTATA
>NC_057803.1:591666892-591681034 GCF_018294505.1 Triticum aestivum | reverse complement strand
TTTTCTTACCTACGTGAAAGCCACAACGTGATTTGTCAACTTCTATTTACCCTTCATAAGGACCCTTTTCATCGAATCCGCTCCAACTAAAGTAGGAGAGACAGACACCCGCCAGCCACCTTATGCAACTAGTGCATGTTAGTCGGTGGAACCGGTCTCACGTAAGCATACGTGTAAGGTTGGTCCGGGCCGCTTCATCCCACAATACCGTTGAAGCAAGATAAGACTAGTAGCGGCAAGAAAGTTGACAACATCTACGCCCACAACAAATTGTGTTCTACTCGCGCAAGAAGAACTACGCATAGACCTAGCTCTGATACCATTGTTGGGGAACGTTGCAGAAAACAAAATTTTTCCTACAGCTTCACCAAGATCCATCTATGAGTTCATCTAGCAACGAGTGATCGGATGCATCTACATACCTTTGCAGATCGCGAGCGGAAGCGTTCAAAGAACGGGGATGAGGTAGTCGAACACGACGTGATCCAAATCACCAGAGATCCTAGCACCGAACGGACGGTACCTCCGCGTTCAACACATGTACGGTCAGCGTAACGTCTCCTTCTTCTTGATCCAGCAAGGGGAAAGGAGAAGTTGATGAAGATCCAACAGCACGACGGCATGGTGGTGGATGCAGGGCGTCACAGTAGCACGGCTTCGCCTATACTACGAGAGAGAGATGTAACAGGGGAGAGGGAGGCGCCAAAAGGCTGAGGTGTGATGTCCTCCATCTCCCCCACTATATATAGGGGTGTCTAGGGGGGGAGCCGGCCCTAGGAGATCCAATCTCCTAGGGGGGGCAGCGGCCAAGGGGTGGGAGGCTTGCCCCCCAAGCAAGGGGGTGCCCCCCTTTAGGCTTTCCCCCAAACCCTAGGCGCATGGGCCCTTTTGGGGCTGGTGCCCTTGGCCCATATAGGCCAAGGCGCACCCCCTACAGCCCATGTGGCCCCCGGGGCAGGTGGCCCCACCCGGTGGACCCCCGGGACCCTTCCGGTGGTCCCGGTACAATACCGGTGACCCCGAAACTTGTCCCGATGGCCGAAATAGCACTTCCTATATATAATTCTTTACCTCCGGACCATTCCGGAACTCCTCGTGACGTCCGGGATCTCATCCGGGACTCCAAACAACATTCGGGTTACTGCATATACATATCTTCACAACCCTAGCATCACCGAACCTTAAGTGTGTAGACCCTACGGGTTCGGGAGACAGGCAGACATGACCGAGACGACTCTCCGGTCAATAACCAACAGCAGGATCTGGATACCCATGTTGGCTCCCACATGCTCCACGATGATATCATCAGATGAACCACGATGTCGAGGATTCAAGCAACCCCGTATGCAATTCCCTTTGTCAATTGATATGTTACTTGCCCGAGATTCGATCGTCGGTATCCCAATACCTCGTTCAATCTCATTACCGGCAAGTCACTTTACTCATACCGTAATGCATGATCCCGTGACCAGACACTTGGTTACTTTGAGCTCATTGTGATGATGCATTACTGAGTGGGCCCAGTGATACTTCTCCGTCATACGGAGTGACAAATCCCAGTCTTGATCCGTGTCAACCCAACAGATACTTTCGGAGATACCCGTAGTCTACCTTTATAGTCACCCAATTACGTTGTGACGTTTGGTATACCCAAAGCACTCCTACGGTATCCGGGCGTTACACGATCTCATGGTCTAAGGAAAAGATACTTGACATTGGAAAAACTCTAGCAAACAAACTATATGATCTTTATGCTATGTTTAGGATTGGGTCTTGTCCATCACATCATTCTCCTAATGATCTAATCTCGTTATCAATGACATCCAATGTCCATAGTCAGGAAACCATGACTATCTGTTGATCAACGAGCTAGTCAACTAGAGGCTTACTAGGGACATGTTGGTGTCTGTTATTCACACATGTATTACGATTTCCGGATAACACAATTTTAGCATGAATAAAGACAATTATCATGAACAAGGAAATATAATAATAATGCTTTTATTATTGCCTCTAGGGCATATTTCCAACAGTCTCCCACTTGCACTAGAGTCAATAATCTAGTTACATTGTGATGAATCGAACACCCATGGAATTCTGGTGTTGATCATGTTTTGCCCTAGGGAGAGGTTTAGTCAACGGATCTGCTACATTCAGGTCCGTATGTACTTTACAAATCTCTATGTCTCCATCTTGAACATTTTCACGAATGGAGTTGAAGCGACGCTTGATGTGCCTTGTCTTCTTGTGAAACCTGGGCTCCTTGGCAAGTGCAATAGCTCCAGTGTTATCACAAAAGAGTTTGATTGGCCCCGACGCATTGGGTATGACTCCTAGGTCGGTGATGAACTCCTTCACCCATATTGCTTCATGTGCTGCCTCCGAGGCTGCCATGTACTCCGCTTCACATGTAGATCCCGCCATGACGCTCTGCTTGCAACTGCACCAGCTTACTGCCCCACCATTCAAAATATACACGTATCCGGTTTGTGACTTAGAGTCATCCAGATCTGTGTCGAAGCTAGCGTCGACGTAACCCTTTACGACGAGCTCTTCGTCACCTCCATAAACGAGAAACATTTCCTTAGTCCTTTTCAGGTACTTCAGGATATTCTTGACCGCTGTCCAGTGTTCCTTGCCGGGATTACTTTGGTACCTTCCTACCAAACTTACGGCAAGGTTTACATCAGGTCTGGTACACAGCATGGCATACATAATAGAACCTATGGCTGAGGCATAGGGGATGACACTCATCTCTTCTATATCTTCTGCCGTGGTCGGACATTGAGCTGAGCTCAATTTCATACCTTGTAACACAGGCAAGAACCCCTTCTTAGACTGATCCATATTGAACTTCTTCAATATCTTATCAAGTTATGTGCTTTGTGAAAGACCTATCAGACGTCTTGATCTATCTCTATAGATCTTGATGCCTAATACATAAGCAGCTTCTCCAAGGTCCTTCATTGAAAAACTCTTATTCATGTAGGCCTTGATGCTGTCCAAGAGTTCTATATCATTTCCCATCAAAAGTATGTCATCTACATATAATATGAGAAATGCTACAGAGCTCCCACTCACTTTCTTGTAAACGCAGGCTTCTCTGTAAGTTTGCGTAAACCCAAACGCTTTGATCATCTCATCAAAGCGAATGTTCCAACTCCGAGATGCTTGCACCAACCCATAAATCGAGCGTTGGAGCTTGCACACTTTGTCAGCATTCTTAGGATCGACAAAACCTTCCAGCTGCATCATATACAGTTCTTCCTTAAGGAAACCATTAAGGAATGCCGTTTTGACGTCCATTTGCCATATCTGATAATCGTAAAATGCGGCAATTGCTAACATGATTCGGACGGACTGTAGCTTCGCTACCGGTGAGAAAGTCTCATCGTAGTCAACACCTTGAACTTGTCGATAACCCTTAGCGACAAGTCGAGCTTTATAGATGGTCACATTACCATCCACGTCTGTCTTCTTCTTAAAGATCCATTTATTTTCTATGGATCGCTGTTTAACGGGCAAGTCAGTCAAAGTCCATACTTCGTTTTCATAAATGGATCCTATCTCGGATTTCATGGCTTCTAGCCATTTGTCGGAATCCAGGCCCGCCATCGCTTCTTCATAGTTCCAAGGTTCACCGTTGTCTAACAACATGATTTCCAAGACAGGGTTGCCGTACCACTCTGGTGCGGAACGTGTCCTTGTGGACCTTCGAATTTCAGTAGGAGCTTGATCAGAAGTATCTTGATCAGTATCATTAACTTCCTCTCTAGTCGGTGCAGGCACCTCAGGAACATTTTCTTGAGTTGCGCCATTTTCCGGTTCAAGAGGTAATACTTCATCAAGTTCTACTTTCCTCCCACTTACTTCTTTCGAGAGAAACTCTTTCTCTAGAAAGAATCCATTCTTGGCAACAAAGATCTTGCCTGCGGATCTGAGGTAGAAGGTATACCCAACAGTTTCTTTAGGGTATCCTATGAAGACGCATTTTTCCGACTTGGGTTCGAGCTTTTCAGGTTGAAGTTTCTTGACATAAGCATCACATCCCCAAACTTTTAGAAACGATAGCTTAGGTTTCTTCCCGAACCATAATTCATACGGTGTCATCTCAATGGATTTCGACGGAGCCCTATTTAAAGTGAATGCGGCAGTCTCTAAAGCATAGCCCCAAAAAGATAGTGGTAAATCGGTAAGAGACATCATAGATCGCACCATATCTAATAAAGTGCGATTACGATGTTCGGACACACCATTACGCTGAGGTGTTCCAGGCGGCGTGAGTTGTGAAACTATTCCACATTTTCTTAAGTGTGTGCCAAATTCGTGACTCAAGTATTCTCCTCCACGATCTGATCGTAGAAACTTGATCTTCCTGTCACGTTGATTCTCAACCTCACTCTGAAATTCCTTGAACTTTTCAAAGGTTTCAGACTTGTGTTTCATTAAGTAGATATACCCATATCTACTCAAGTCATCAGTGAGGGTGAGAACATAACGATAGCCACCGCGAGCCTCAACACTCATTGGACTGCACACATCAGTATGTATGATTTCCAATAAGTTGGTTGCTCGCTCCATTGTTCCTGAGAACGGAGTCTTGGTCATTTTACCCATGAGGCATGGTTCGCACGTGTCAAATGATTCATAATCAAGAGACTCTAAAAGTCCATCAGCATGGAGCTTCTTCATGCGTTTGACACCTATGTGACCAAGGCGGTAGTGCCACAAATATGTGGGACTATCATTATCAACTTTACATCTTTTGGTACTCACACTATGAATATGTGTAGCGTTACGCTCGAGATTCATTAAGAATAAACCATTCACCATAGGAGCATGACCATAAAACATATCTCTCATATAAATAGAACAACCATTATTCTCGGATTTAAATGAGTAGCCATCTCGAATTAAACGAGATCCCGATACAATGTTCATGCTCAAAGCTGGCACTAAATAACAATTATTAAGGTTTAAAACTAATCCCGAAGGCAAATATAGAGGTAGCATGCCGACGGCGATCACATTGACCTTGGAACCATTCCCGACGCGCATCGTCACCTCGTTCTTTGCCAGTCTCCGCTTATTCCGCAGCCCCTGCTTTGAGTTACAAATGTGAGCAACTGCACCGGTATCAAATACCCAGGAGCTACTACGGGTACTAGTAAGGTACACATCAATTACATGTATATCATATATACCTTTTGTTTTGCCGGCCTTCTTGTCTGCTAAGTATTTGGGGCAGTTCCGCTTCCAGTGACCACTTCCCTTGCAATAAAAGCACTCAGTCTCGGGCTTGGGTCCATTCTTTGGCTTCTTCCCAGCAGCTTGCTTGCCGGGCGCGGCAACTCCCTTGCCGTCCTTCTTGAAGTTATTTTTACCCTTGCCCTTCTTGAACTTAGTGGTTTTATTGACCATCAACACTTGATGTTCCTTCTTGACTTCTACCTCTGCTGATTTCAGCATTGCAAATACCTCAGGAATGGTCTTTTCCATCCCCTGCATATTGAAGTTCATCACAAAGCTCTTGTAGCTTGGTGGAAGCGACTGGAGGATTCTGTCAATGACCGCATCATCCGGGAGGTTAACTCCCAGCTGAGTCAAGCGGTTATGTAACCCAGACATAGTGAGTATGTGCTCACTGACAGAACTATTTTCCTCCATCTTACAGCTAAAGAATTTGTCGGAGACTTCATATCTCTCGACCCGGGCATGAGCTTGAAAAACCATTTTCAGCTCTTCGAACATCTCATATGCTCCATGTCTCTCAAAACGCTTTTGGAGCCCGGGCTCTAAACTGTAAAGCATGCCGCACTGAATGAGGGAGTAGTCATCAGCACGTGTCTGCCAAGCGTTCATAACGTCTTGGTTCTGTGGGACTAGCGGTGCTTGTAGGACATAATCTTTCTTGGCAGCTATGAGGATGATCCTCAGGTTCCGGACCCATTCCGTATAGTTGCTGCCATCGTCTTTCAGCTTGGTTTTCTCTAGGAACGCGTTGAAGTTGAGGACTACGTTGGCCATTTGATCTACAAGATATATTATAAATATTTTAGACTAAGTTCATGATAATTAAGTTCATCTAATCAAATTATTCAATGAACTCCCACTTAGATAGACATCCCTCTTCTAGTCATCTAAGTATAACATGATCCGAGTCAACTAGGCCATGTCTGATCATCACGTGAGACGGACTAGTCAACGTCGGTGAACATCTTCATGTTGATCATATCTTCTATACGACTCATGCTTGACCTTTCGGTCTTCTGTGTTCCAAGGCGATGTCTGTACATGCTAGGCTCGTCAAGTCAACATAAGTGTTTGCATGTGTAAATCTGTCTTACACCCGTTGTATGTGAACGTTTGGATCAAACACCCGATCATCATGTGGTGCATTGAAACAACGAACTGTCGCAACGGTGCACAGTTAGGGGGAACACTTCTTGAAATTATTATGAGGGATCATCTTTTTTACTACCGTCGTTCTAAGTAAACAAGATGCAAAACATGATAAACATCACATGCAATCAAATAATAAACATGACATGATATGGCCAATATCACATAGCTCCTTTGATCTCCATCTTGGGGCTCCATGATCATCTTGTCACCGGCTTGACACCATGATCTCCATCATCATGATCTCCATCATCGTGTCTCCATGAAGTTGCTCGCCAACTATTACTTCTACTACTATGGCTAATGCGTTTAGCAATAAAGTAAAGTAATTTACATGGCGTTTCTCAATGACATGCAGGTCATACAAAAATAAAGACAACTCCTATGGCTCCTGCCGGTTGTCATACTCATCGACATGCAAGTCGTGATTCCTATTACAATAGCATGAACAACTCATACATCATATATAGATCATTCATCATTCATCACAACTTTGGCCATATCATATCACAAAGCACTTGCTGCAAAAACAAGTTAGACGCACTCTAGCAAGAACGTTTTCTTACCTACGTGAAAGCCACAACGTGATTTGTCAACTTCTATTTACCCTTCATAAGGACCCTTTTCATCGAATCCGCTCCAACTAAAGTAGGAGAGACAGACACCCGCCAGCCACCTTATGCAACTAGTGCATGTTAGTCGGTGGAACCGATCTCACGTAAGCATACGTGTAAGGTTGGTCCGGGCCGCTTCATCCCACAATACCGTTGAAGCAAGATAAGACTAGTAGCGGCAAGAAAGTTGACAACATCTACGCCCACAACAAATTGTGTTCTACTCGCGCAAGAAGAACTACGCATAGACCTAGCTCTGATACCACTGTTGGGGAACGTTGCAGAAAACAAAAAATTTCCTACGGCTTCACCAAGATCCATCTATGAGTTCATCTAGCAATGAGTGATCGGATGCATCTACATACCTTTGCAGATCGCAAGCGGAAGCGTTCAAAGAACTGGGATGAGGTAGTCGAACACGACGTGATCCAAATCACCGGAGATCCTAGCACCGAACGGACGGTACCTCCGCATTCAACACACGTACGGTCAGCGTAACGTCTCCTTCTTCTTGATCCAGCAAGGGGAAAGGAGAAGTTGATGAAGATCCAATAGCACGACGGCGTGGTGGTGGATGCAGGGCGTCACAGTAGCAGGGCTTCGCCTATACTACGAGAGAGAGATGTAACAGGGGAGAGGGAGGCGCCAAAAGGCTGAGGTGTGATGTCCTTCATCTCCCCGACTATATATAGGGGTGTCTAGGGGGGGAGCCGGCCCTAGGATCTCCTAGGGGGGCGGCGGCCAAGGGGTGGGGGGCTTGCCCCCCAAGCAAGGGGGCGCCCCCCTTTAGGGTTTCCCCCAAACCCTAGGCGCATGGGCCCTTTTGGGGCTGGTGCCCTTGGCCCATATAGGCCAAGGCACACCCCCTACAGCCCATGTGGCCCCCGGGGCAGGTGGCCCCACCCGGTGGACCCCCGGGACCCTTCCGGTGGTCCCGGTACAATACCGGTGACCCCGAAACTTGTCCTGATGGCCGAAATAGCACTTCCTATATATAATTCTTTACCTCCGGACCATTCCGGAACTCCTCGTGACATCCGGGATCTCATCCGGGACTCCGAAAAACATTCGGGTTACTGCATATACATATCTTCGCAACCCTAGCTTCACTGAACCTTAAGTGTGTAGACCCTACGGGTTCGGGAGACAGGCAGACATGACCGAGACGACTCTCCGGTCAATAACCAACAGCGGGATATGGATACCCATGTTGGCTCCCACATGCTCCATGATGATCTCATCGGATGAACCACGATGTCGAGGATTCAAGCAACCCCGTATGCAATTCCCTTTGTCAATCGATATGTTACTTGCCCGAGATTCGATCGTCGGTATCCCAATACCTCGTTCAATCTCATTACCGGCAAGTCACTTTACTCGTACCGTAATGCATGCTCCCGTGACCAGACACTTGGTTACTTTGAGCTCATTGTGATGATGCATTACTGAGTGGGCCCAGTGATACCTCTCCGTCATACGGAGTGACAAATCCCAGTCTTGATCCGTGTCAACCCAACAGATACTTTCGGAGATACCCATAGTCTACCTTTATAGTCACCCAGTTACGTTGTGACGTTTGGTATACCCAAAGCACTCCTACGGTAACCGGGAGTTACACGATCTCATGGTCTAAGGAAAAGATACTTGACATTGGAAAAACTCTAGCAAACGAACTATACGATCTTTATGCTATGTTTAGGATTGGGTCTTGTCCATCACATCATTCTCCTAATGATGTGATCTCGTTATCAATGACATCCAATGTCCATAGTCAGGAAACCATGACTATCTGTTGATCAATGAGCTAGTCAACTAGAGGCTTACTAGGGACATGTTGGTGTCTGTTATTCACACATGTATTACGATTTCCGGATAACACAATTATAGCATGAATAAAGACAATTATCATGAACAAGGAAATATAATAATAATGCTTTTATTATTGCCTCTAGGGCATATTTCCAACAATAATGTGTGTAGCAGGGAAGATATCGCCATCTCTTGGTTGTTATGTTGACAATGAAAGTATACCGTTCAAAATATTATTCACCTCTATTTCAAAACTGAGCTAGCTCTGGCACCTCTACAAATCCCTGTTTCCCTCTGAGAAGGGCCTATCTATTTACTTTCATGTTGAGTCATCATCCTCTTATTAAAAAGCAACAATTGGAGAGCACCGCTGCCATTTGCATTCATTACTGTTAGTTTACATTGAGTATGACTTGATTGGATCTCTTTTACCATGAATTACAATGTCTAGTCAGTCCTTGATCTTTAAAGGTGCTCTGCATTTATGTTTTGCGGTCTCAGAAAGGGCTAGCGAGATACCATCTTGTTATATCATATTATGATTGTTTTGAGAAAGTGTTGTCATCCGAGATTTATTATTATTGCTCGCTAGTTGATTATGCCATTGATATGAGTAAACATGAGACCTATGCGTTGTTGTGAATATGGTTAGTTCATAATCTTTGCTGAAAACTTGAATGCTGGCTTTACATATTTACAACAACAAGAGCAAACAGAGTTTGTAAAAGTTTTTCTTTATCACTTTCAGTTTATCAACTGAATTGTTTGAGGACAAGCAAAGGTTTAAGCTTGGGGAAGTTGATACGTCTTTGTCGTATCTACTTTTCCAAACACGTTTGCCCTTGTTTTGGACTCTAACTTGCATGATTTGAATGGAACTAACCCGGACTGACGCTATTTTCAGCAGAATTACCATGGTGTTATTTATGTGCAGAAACAAAAGTTCTCGGAATGACCTGAAACTTCACGGAACGTCTTTTTTGAAATAATAAAAAATCCTTACATAAGATGAAGACCAGGGGGTCCACACCCTAGCCACGAGGGTGGGGGGCGCGCCCCCTACCTCGTGGGCCCCCTGGAGCTCCTCCGACCGCGACTCCAACTCTATATATTTGCTTTCAGGGGAAAATAAAGGAGAAGGATCCATCGTGTTTTACGATACGGAGCCGCCGCCAAGCCCTAAAACCTCTCGGGAGGGCTGATCTGGAGTCCGTTCGGGGCTCCGGAGAGGGGAATCTGTCGCCATCGTCATCATCAACCATCCTCCATCACCAATTTCATGATGCTCACCGCCGTGCATAGTAATTCCATCGTAGGCTTGCTGGACGGTGATGGGTTGGATCAGATTTATCATGTAATCGAGTTAGTTTTGTTAGGGTTTGATCCCTTGTATCCACTATGTTTTGAGATTGATATTGCTATGTCTTTGCTATGCTTAATGCTTGTCACTAGGGCCCGGGTGCCATGATTTCAGATCTGAACCTATTATGTTTTCATCAATATATGAGAGTTCTTGATCCTATCTTGCAAGTCTATAGTCACCTATTATGTGTTATGATCCGTTAACCCCGAAGTGACAATAATCAGGATACTTACCGGTGATGACCGTAGTTTGAGGAGTTCATGTATTCACTATGTGTTAATGCTTTGGTCCGGTACTCTATTAAAAGGAGCCCTTAATATCCCTTAGTTTCCGTTAGGACCCCGCTGCCACGGGAGGGTAGGACAAAAGATGTCATGCAAGTTCTTTTTCATAAGCACGTATGACTATATTTGGAATACATGCCTACATTACAGTGATGAATTGGAGCTAGTTCTGTGTCACCCTAGGTTATGACTGTTACATGATGAACCACATCCGTCATAATTCTCCATCACTGATTCATTGCCTACGAGCTTTCCATATATTGTTCTTCGCTTTTTTACTTTTCCGTTGCTATTGCTATCATCACTACAAAATACCAAAAACACTACTTTTGCTACTATTATCTTTTGCTACCATTACCACTACTATCATATTACTTTGCTACTAAATACTTTGCTGCAGATATTAAGTTTCTAGGTGTGGTTGAATTGACAGCTCAGCTGCTAATACTTGAGAATATTCTTTGGCTCCCCTTGTGTCGAATCAATAAATTTGGGTTGAATACTCTACCCTCGAAAACTGTTGCGATACCCTATACTTGTGGGTTATCAGTGAGCCTTAAGCTAGACGTCCTTTTCACGTTTTTATTCTTCTTTCTGCTCCGCTTCTTCTTCCTCTCGCCTCCTACTGATTCCATCTCGCCTCCCGCGCTACGAGTTCGCCAGCGTTAAGGGCGTGCCCCCTTGCTGCTTGCACAAGCACCTCCTTCCCCTCCGCTGCAAGCATCTCCTCTCCCCCATGAAACCTAAAAGCTACCCCTCCATGGTGCTGCAACCGACACCATCGACGACCTTTGAGACTGCCATCTCCCTCCCCAGGTGGATGTGCTAATTTGGCACTCCGTCCTCCTCATCATACTGTGGAATATTTGGGATTCCACGAACGCTATGACTTTCAAGCAATAGAGTCACCACAACATCTTCACCCTCAAGCGAATCATCGACGACCTCATACTCTGGACGCACCGGATCAAGAAGCCAGAGCATAAACAGGCCGCCTCCTCATGGCGCTCCTATCTCTCATCACGTCTACACATGCTTATGTAATTCACCTTTGTAATCAGACAAACGTTTGGTTACAAAATTGAGAAATGTATTCAGGTGGGGAGCTCCCCCCGGTGATTTTTCAAAAAAAGAAGAAGACGACCAAAATATGCGGTTAGCCATTGCTCAAAACATTAAAGCTGCATAGGGTGATCGAGCAAGTTACAACCAGCGTCACCAAAAGCTTCAATTGATGGAACCAATTTTTGGGGGTGTTGGCACTACGCAAACACGAAAGCTTCAACCGGCGATGATAAAGGCTTCAACCGGCGACGAGAAAAGCTTCAACCGGCGACGAAATAAGTTCCAACAATAGATATCGCAAATTATGGGTGACGAAGAAAGCTGCAACTGTTGGTGACAAAAGCTACATACGACAATGGAAAAAGCTTCAACCATTCATGTCACAGCTTTGACCTGCAACGGCAGATGCCATTTTTGTTGCATCCATCGTCTTTTTTTGCTATGACCCGCGTTGACATATGCTGCAACCATTAATGATGATGATCCCAACCTGTGACGGCGGTGACAACATTTTGCTGCATCCATTGCCGTTTTTCGCCATGACTGGCGTCGATGATTGCTTCGACGGGGGCTCGTCATGGGAGGTGGAGCTACAAGGATTTTGGGAGGTGGAGCTGTGAGGCTATTGGACAAGTTCTTCCAATGACAGCGATGGACAGATAAGATACATCGACGGCCTCCACGTTTTTTGCGGCGACGACCTTGGGTGTGGGCGTGGCGAGCAGCGGTGCTCCAAGCGGCCGGCGACGGGGTCGTGTGCCGTCGTTTGCTACGAAAGGTGAGCCCCAAGGTGCTACAAGCTGGAGGACACGAGGTGATTTTCAGGCGTCTTCTGTCATGCGCGTGGGAAGGAAGCTTCACCCGCGGGAATCGTTTTCAGATTGGAGGAAGAAGATAAGGCCTAAGCGGTTCAGATGGTGCCAATCCGACGGGTGCTAGGCGACCGGCCGAAATGTTGGGCCGGCGCACCGGCGCCCAATACTGCCCCTGTTTGTTTGAGCTTTTGCTTATGCTTTTGTACCTTTTTCACTTTAACCAAAAAACCATAAAAGCTCCTAAATAGGTGCTTTTATAGCTCTTATGGCTTTTGAAGCTAAATATTGTTATATTGATTCATCAAAAGCCAAAAAAGCTCTAAAAGCATCTACTTAGAGCTTTTATGGCTTTTTAGCCAAAGTGGAAAAGCTGCAAAAACAGAAGCAAAAGTCTAAACAAACAGGGCCTAAATAATTTTGGTTAGATATATAGTCCTGCCAAAATTCTCAGAACTGTTTTTAAGGCATTTTGGATTCATTCAATGCAATTTCAGGGTCCTTGCCCTTTATTTAATATTTTCCGAGGCTTCTGAAAATTCCGTCGACTCAATTTTCTTTGAATTTAACATGATGCATGGATAAAGATACAACTATTTGCAAAGAATTTATAGGGATGTGACAGCAAGTTGACACGAGGTGGCGGCTTTACTTGTTAAAACATGACAACTTTGTCGTAGTTTGTTTTTTGGCAGAAATATTGTCATGTTTATCAATCTCGCGTGAACTAAAATTGTCATAAAAAACGATCGGATGGTCATGCTTAAAATATGAACGTTCGAAATTTATCATTTTCGTATTTTTTAAATAAACATGATGAGTTGTCTACATTTTGTTCTGCTTTTTTTTACATTTTGTTTTACAATAAATATGAATTTATGCTCCATAATACTCCCTCCTCCGTCCTACTCGCTCCGTTCCAAAGTACTTGTCTTAGATTTGTCTAGATACGGAAATATCTAGCACTAAAATGAGTCTAGATACATCCGTATCTAAACAAGTCCAAGACAAATAATTCGGAACGGAGAGAGTATAATGTAAGATGTTTTTTGACAGTGTACTAGTGCCAAAAAAACGTCTTACATGATGAGGGAGAAAAAAAAGCCATTACTGTATCCGTGTGGACACGGTTGTGCTCGTACAGAGGCCCAAGCCGGCCGTGCGGCCTCCGCACTCGCCATGGCGAGAGCGTGCGTGCCAGACCGCCGCCGCCGCCACCCTCGTGGAGGAGCGCTCGTTGCAACGGCCTTCGCCGCAGCCGCCACATGCTGCTGTCGCTGGATGAGCATCACCGCCGCCGCATCGCGCCTGTCGGCAGCAGCCAACAGGTTACTTTTGCCCTTTCCACGGAACGCGCCCAACGTGTTCGGCGATTTGCCTACGCACGGACTGACGCTTGAGATGCTTGGAAGAAGTTGCACCTGAGGCTCAGGTAACTGCAGGACTCGTATATGCTCATTAGAAAAATCCTGAAATTGTCATTTTTCTTAATGGTAGTTTTGGAACCCAACAGATTTTTTTACAAGGTTTGTGTTTTGTGCAAATAACTCTGCAGCCATACCTACAGTTTATAGTTCCAGAGAAGTGCACAGAACAATTTTATTGCTCCCTCCGATCCATATTAATTGTCGCTGGTTTAGTACAAAGTTAACGATTAATATGGATCGGAGGGGTACCAGATTACATTCTCGAATTATTGTCCTACTAGATTATAAGCGGACGAGAAGCCCTACCTGAATATATTTCTCATACCTGCAAAGCAGCAGAAAAATCCCACTGCATAGGGGGGGGGG